>NC_069508.1:198559814-198629814 GCF_027579735.1 Bombina bombina | reverse complement strand
CCAGGCGGCGTCTTCAATCTTCATCCATCCTGAGCGGAGCGGAACGACGAATGAAGATTCCTTTAAGGGACATCATCCAAGATGGCGTCCCTCGAATTCTATCAGCCAATCGGAATTAAGGTAGGAAAAATCTGATTGGCTGATTCAATCAGCCAATCAGATTGAAGTTCAATCCGATTGGCTGATCCAATCAGCCAATCGGATTGAGCTCGCATTCTATTGGCTGTTCTAATCAGCCAATAAAATCCTAACTAAAAAAAACTAAGCTCTTAAAAGGGCATTTAGCTCTATTGCTGCCCAAACCCTAACCTAAAAATAAAACCCACCCAATAAACTGTTAGAAAAACCTAACACTAACCCCTGAAGATCCACTTACAGTTTTGAAGAGCCGACATCCATCCTCAACGAAGCCAGGAGAAGTCCTAAGTAAAGCGGCAAGAAGTCCTCAATGAAGCCGGGAGAAGTCTTCATCCAAGCCGGCAGAAATGGTCCTCCAGACATCTCCAGAAGTCTTCATCCAGATGGCATCTTCTATCTTCATCCATCCGAATTCTATCAGCCAATTGGAATTAAAGGTGAAAAAATCCTATTGGCTGATGCAATCAGCCAATAGGATTGAGCTTCAATCCTATTGGCTGATCCAATTAGCCAATAGGATTGAGCTTGAATTCTATTGGCTGTTCCAATCAGGTTTAGGGGTTAATAAATTTAGTATAGTGGCGGCATCATTGGGGGCAGCAGATTAGGGGTTAATAAATGTAGGTAGGTGGCGGCGATGTTAGGGGTGGCAGATTAGGGGTTAATAATATTTAACTAGTGTTTACGATGCAGGAGTGTGGCGGTTTAGGGGTTAATATATTTATTATAGTGGTGGCGATGTCGGGAGCGGCAGATTAGGGGTTAATATTTTTATTTATGTGTTTGCGATGCGGGAGGGCCTCGGTTTAGGGGTTAATAGGTAGTTTATGGGTGTTAGTGTACTTTTTAACACTTTAGTTATGAGTTTTATAAATACTGACTTTCGAATGCATTACGAATCTTGCGGGATAGGCTGTACCGCTCACTTTTTGTCCTCCAAAAAAAAGCTTGTAATATCGGCGCTATGGAAGTCCCATTGATGAAAGACTTTACGCAAATTGCGTAATTTAATTTGCAGTACGGCCAAAAAAGTGTGTACCTACAAGACTCATAATAGCAGTGGTAGTGAAAAAGCAGCGTTATAACCCATAACGCTGCTTTTTCACTCATAACGCAAAACTCGTAATCTAGCCGTATATTTTTATAAATATTTGAATGCTCAGATATACCTATTCAATTTGATTACTTATAAGCTCCTTTATACTCAATAATATATTAATTGTGTGTTTCCATTCAGTTATTCTATGGTTTTAGATTAGTCTGACTTGGCATAATTAACTATTCCTTTAGCTTTATTAGTATAGGATTTTATTTACTTTTTATTGTGTAATAGAATTGTTTTTGTTTGTCTGTTTGATTTTTTCCTTTTTTTAGATGTATGTTTATATTCACCTAGAGGTTAATAGTTCCTTGACCATCTTCCCTACGTTCTACAAACAGTATAAAAATACTACTAACTGTGGATTTCTAGTATAGTGGAAATGGATTCAACAAGGGATTTAAGTAAGATTTAAAAAGAGAAGAAATGCAAAACTCAGGTTGTCCTAAGGATATCACTGGAATCACAAGAGGATCATTTTCAAGTTGTTTATCACATCAGATTTCCACAATTTTATATTGCTTAAGAATTTCTTGCAACTCTGTGTCAACAATAAACAGTATACTATTATTTGTACAAATAGCTCAATCTATATTTATCTTCTATACATATAGCCCTGGATTACTAGTAGAACACTATTGATGGCAATAGCACGGGAGGGGGGGATATGTGCATTGCTCTTGTATTACATGTGCTGAGTTAAGTCTTGTGCTCAAGCACAATCCAAAATACAGCTGTAAAATTTAGCGCTCTTTAAGACCTAAAGTGAATCATTATTATTATTACATGAAGAACTCCACTACATGTGCACCATCAGTTTTGCACCTCTTGACTTAGTGCTTGAGCAATATCTGACAGGTATTTTACTTTTTACTCTTATACTACAATGTGAGCCATTTAGCGCACCTGTACTACCCGACAAGCAGTAAACCTTAGCATATCACTTAAACGATAAAAAATAATTTTGGACTTATCAGAACACAGATAAAAGCCCTGCTGATTGTCCTTAAGTGATTTTAAGGCACAGTGCCACTAATATGTTTGTGCTCCACTGTTTCCCGAGAGGAACTTAACCTATTTGTTTACAGGGGTTAAACATAGTTTTCTATGTTCATTATTACAAAAATTGCATGTCTGTATTTAGAGTAACTATTGCGATTATATCACAAGTTGAGAACTCTGCCCCACTGTCTCCTGCTGTTTCTCTTTCAAGGTAATGTTCCCAGAGGGAAATCAGAGACTTCCTCTGCTCTGCCCATTTTTGTATTAAAATGTCCCTTTAACCCATGGGCCAAATGGACGTAGAGCTATGTCACATGCAGTACATAGTCCAGCGTACCACATAAAGTAGATATACAACCATAATGCTGGAAACCCAAGAAGTCTTAGTTGTCAAATGATAACCAAGATTTGCTGTTCCTGGGCATCTGCCTTCATATAGTAACGGAACTTGATTGGTGATTACCATATGAAGGCAGATTGCCAGATCCTTACAGACAGTGACAAGGTCTGTGTCACTATCTGTAACAATCTTCGTTGGTGCCGGCGGGAGGTAAGGGAGGGAAGGCAGGAGGTAGATCAGTGTCCAAGCGGCAGAGGGGGAGGGAGTGTGAGGGACACTTTGTAATAGAAATTTTTTTTGAAGTGAGAGGCAGGGATGGGATGCTACACTACAGAAAAATGGTGGAATGGGTGTGCACCCTACATAATAGTCACAGGGAGGGGGCACTACACTATAGAAAAAATAAAATAAAAATAAATACCTATAAACTGGGTACTAGCCAACAGCTGCCAATAACTAACATGGCTGCCACTAGTGGAAGATGGAGAGGGTAAGAGAACTGTTTGGGAGGGATCAGGGAGATGGGAGGAATCACTACACTGCATAAAACCCCCGAAAAAGGTCTAAACTGCATACTCGCAGTACCTAAGATAATGAGGATGAGTGTGGGTGGTTGGGAAAGAGAGCTGATTGGGACAGATCAGGAAGGTGGTAGGTGTCAGGTGGGAGGGTAATTCCTGCATTACAATAGTATTACCCTTACCAACCAACTAATAAACCCCATTCACTGCCGGGAAGTGTAGTGAGCAGCTACAATTAGCAGCATTTTAATTACCAAAAATTAATAGCAAAGCTATGTATGTCTGCTATTTCCAAACAAAGGGACCCCAGAAAAGCCTTTACATCAGTTTGTGTCATGATTGCACAAGCTGTATGTAAATACTTTTAGTGAGAAACCCAAAGTTTGTGAAAAAGTTAACAATTTGTTTTTATTAGTTCACATTTGGCAGCAAAATGGTGACATGAAATATACCAAAATGGGCCTAGGTCAATACTATGGGGTAGATTTAGTAACTTGTGGGTGGATATGATTCGCTGTCACGAATCTTGCCCGCCCGACATCATTAAATGCAGACAGTGTATGCTGTTGGCATTTATTATTGCACAAGCATTTCTTGCGAAATGCTTGTGCAATGCCACCCCCTGCAAATTTGCGGCCAATTGGGGGTGGGCAATCATCCCAATCATATCTGATCGGGATGATTGCTGTCTACCACCTCAGAGGTGGATGAGTTAAGGAGCAGTAGTCTTACGAACACTGGTTCTTAACTTCAGTTTCTGTCGAGCCGGAAACTTCTGGGATAGATTGCAGCAACCCTAGGGTTTACTTAAAAAAAAAATATATATATATAGTTTTGATAGGTAAATAAAAAAAACAAGACTATTTCTAAATTTCTAAATTTAAATGGAGTGGCAGAAAAAAATGCTAACATTTCTCCAGTATTTTGGGCAAGTTTTTCTCTGAAATTCCCTGTACTGGAGGGGTTAAATTTAATTACTGTATTTTAAAAAATGTAAATACACAGCATAGTTAATAAATGCGATTTCACTAAGGATGTTTCTATGAAAATGAAAATGTGTCTGCATTCCTTGTTTAAAGATCTATTAAAATTCAGCATATCTCAAAAACAGGCTCGTTCCACTATAATAATTAATTGTTGCAATGTGATTTCATTATTCTGTGTATTCCAGCCTACCTGACTTGTCTGTGATAGCCGACAGCCTCTTCAAGTTGTGGGTAATTTCTTTTACTGCATATTGTATGATTTTTCTGCTTTCATTGTACTGATGTCCTATGAATTCTAATGTCTTGCCAGCAAAGCAAGGCTTACATTTTTGCAAATAGAGATAACCTTGGTGCATGTCTTGTACCAATCTACTGAGCGTCAGCTGCCAGTAATGGTGTATTGCTAGGGAATTTGTAGTCTCTTAAGCCTCTAAGGAACTTCAGCTCACACATATATGGTAAATCCTGTTCTCTTGTTTTAATAGTGACCAAAAGCACAATCCTTATCTGGCAATTGATTCAAGTCCTCATGGGTGATCCACATCCACTCTGGTCTTTTATTTCCATTCAATACTGTGTTGGTTAAATTGATTTATTACTATAAGACAGAGACTAGATTGCATCAAATGGTCTGGGTCATATTTCAGATAATTATATTGTTAGAGTTCATGATGTTTCTATAGAAACACGTTCAACTTAATTTTAGGCTAAAATAAAGGATTAATGCACAGTCTGGAGTAACTCATGACATGTCAGACTGAGGTCCCAATTACCAAAATTTCTCTACTCTGATAGGATTTTTTAAAATGATTCTAAAGAACAGGGAGATCCCTCACAAGAGTATAGAATAATATTTTTTGTACCTCCTTAAGCAGCGTTTCTGTATGTAAAGAAAAGAAAAACACAGTACTACAGAGCACTGCACCTGAGAGTTTTATTGCATTGACACTTTTATGCTTTGTGTTAGGATTTATGGATTTTTTTCCAATAAGTTTAAAAAGAAAGTTTTGCACTTTCTATTTTGTATTTTAATTCATTTAGATTTTGTAAACATCCATGCATTAAGGAGTGTGATTTTATATATTCAAAACATGCTTTGAAGGTTTCTGCATGACATAAAGAAATTAGGATTATACTCTGTATATGTATGTTTCTTTTACAAATAACATTGAACTTTGTATTTGTTCTAAGTGAAATAAGATTGTCAGTTTCAGAAAGAAGGAGGGAGTTCCTGGGTCTATCTCAAGCTCTCTCACAAGTTTCATTACATTCTCTAAACATTTTATAATGACTTATCTTGCTGTGTGCAAGTGAAGTTTGCTCAAAATTTACAATATACTTATTTAACTGACAGAAGTGAATGTATAGTAAACTAGAAACAAAATGCAAGTTCAGTGCGCAGTGCTCCCCTGTTAAACTCACTCTACCCTGTGAGATTCTATATCCTAGAGAATCTCAGTATTTTCTATGTGAGCCAGTTATCTCTCTTGGACTTCCAAGTGCTCCCCTTCTTTTTTAGAGAATTCAGTGGCCTCTAGTTATCAAGCCGTCAACCGCAAATACGCTGGAATTCCGCAGCGTATTTGTGGAGAGGCTGATTCGCCTTAGTTATCAAGCCCTACTGCCCGGCAAAAGTAGAATATAGTGACGTAACCTACGATCCGCCGGATTCAGTCCGACACAGATCGATGGTTACATTACTACAGATGTTCCAAACTCAAGTTCGGCACAATCTGACTACTTTTGGTAGTTATCAAACTACTACCAGGTACGCTCGCCACTATTCCGGGTCAGCGTACCTGGATTTCAATCATAGGAATCAATGGGAGTCTGACCATAGCGAAAGGTCATGTTCGCTGCTGCCCAATATCCCATTGATTCCTATAGGAGATGTCTGCACCTAACACCCTAACATGTACCCTGAGTCTAAACACCCCTAATTTGCCCCCCCCCTACACCCCTGCAACTAAATAAACTTATTAACCCCTAAACTGCCGCTCCCGGACTCCGCTACAACTATATTAAACATGTTAACCCCTAAACCACCACTCCCGGACCCTGCCACCACCTACATTATACATATTAACCCCTAATCTGCAACCCCCTATACCGCCACCACCTACATAAACTTTTTAACCCCTATCCTGCCCCCCCTATACTGCCGCCACATATATTAAAATTATTAACCCCTAAACCTAAGTCTAACACTAACCCTAACCCCTCCTAACTTTAATATTATTTTAATAAATCTAAATAATATTACTCATATTAACTAAATGAATCCTATTTAAAACTAAAT
The DNA here is from genome assembly GCF_027579735.1 of Bombina bombina. Lineage (NCBI taxonomy): Eukaryota > Metazoa > Chordata > Amphibia > Anura > Bombinatoridae > Bombina > Bombina bombina. The sequence goes on along the minus strand of NC_069508.1, from coordinate 198,623,429 downwards.
ACTTACCTATAAAATAAACCCTAAGATAGCTACAATATAATTAATAATTATATTGTAGCTATATTAGGATTTATTTTTATTTTATAGGCGACTTTGTATTTATTTTAACTAGGTAGAATAGTTATTAAATAGTTATTAACTATTTAATAACTACCTAGCTAAAATACTTACAAAATTACCTGTAAAATAAATCCTAACCTAAGTTACAATTTAACCTAACACTACACTATCATTAAATTAATTAAATAAATTAACTACAATTACCTAAAATTAAATTAAATTAAATAAACTTAACTATAGTACAAAAACAAACAAACTCTAAATTACAGAAAATAAAAAAGAATTACAAGGGCTTTTTGCGGGGCATTGCCCCAAAGTAAGCAGCTAATTACCTGTAAAAAAAAAATACAACCCCCCCCCAACATTAAAACCCTTGCATCCACCACCATCAAGCAAAACGTAAAAACAGTGACAAAGTGCAAAGAATAAATATATACATTAGTATTTTATAACAGTTGTGGTTGTTGGATATGTCACTTGTGGAGCAATTAAGACCTAATGATATGCACATAATTGTTAAATATTTAACATTCCAGATACAAGGGACATTAAACCCAAACATTTTCTTTCATGATTTAGGGAGAACAAACAATTTTCAACAATTTTCCAAATAACTTCTATTATCAAATTTGCTTCATTCTCTTGGTATCATTTGTTGAAGGAGCAGCAATGCACTACTGGTTTCTAACTGAACACATGGGTGAGCCAATTGGTATATATATGCAGCCACCAATAAGCAGCTAGAACCTAGGTTCTTTGCTGCTCCTGAGCTTACCTAGATAAACATTTCATCAAAGGATAACAAGAGAATAAAGCAAATTAAATAATAGAAACAATTGGAAAGTTGTTTAAAATGGTATACTCTGTCTTAATCATGAAAGAAAAAACTTGGGTTTTATGCCCCTTAACTGTATATGTCTTTGCAAAACAATCCATTCACATGCCTTTCAAATTTTCCGGTCAGTGGGGCATATTTATCAAGCTCTGATTGGAGGTTGATGCCCCGTGTTTCTGGCGAGCCTGCAGGCTCGCCAGAAACAGCAGTTATGAAGCAGCGGTCACAAAGACAGCTGCTCCATAACCTGTCCACTTGCTCTGAGCAGGCGGACAGACATCGCCGGAAATCAACCCGATCGAGTACGATCGGGTTGATTGATACCCCCCTGCTGGCAGCCCATTGGCCGCGAGTCAGCAGGGGGCGGCGTTGCACAAGCAGCTCTTGTGAGCTGTTGGTGCAATGCTGAATACGGCGAGCGTATTGATCGCCGTATTCAGCGAGGTCTGGCAGACCTGATCCGCACTGTCAGATCAGGTCCGCCAGACCTTGATAACTTGGGGCCAGTGTCTGGGATTGAGAGATTGGGGTAGAGTCTTAAAATTCTAGGGGTTAAATAAAGAAGCTCAGGGGCAGAGCCAGGGAAGGCTGTTGTCAGTGTCTTAAGTGGAGTCAAGACAGTCCAGTGTGGATGGATATTTCTGGGCAGTGATAGTCAAAATCTATAAGATAAAAAAGATTGTAGAAGTATAAGATAAAAATGAACAGTCTATTCAGCTGCCATGTGGGGAAAAAATGATTCACTTCATAGTATTTGAAAAATGCAGTTAATTTTATATGTTTTATTATATGTTTTAGGCACTAACTACAGAAAGCGTTTGCACATGCTTTTTATATGTATGATATATTCTTTGACAAATGTTTTGTGAGGTCTGATTTTGCAGACTTACAGATCTAATTTCCTAATTCATTTGTTAAATAAATATTTTAATAAAACGCAGCAAAGTTATTGACTGACCTTGCTCTGCAGAATCAGCTGATTCTGTACCAGGGAGCTTCCACAGCAAAGCACTATGACTGGGAAAATTTACAGTGGTACTATAGTTTTATTAGTTCAGCCACAGACACAAAAGCATCAAAGACAAAATGAATGAGAGGCAGATGGGATATGGTGGGAGATCAGGGAACAATTAGAAGTGTCAAGCTGTAATGTATGTGTGTTGAAAGATCCAGGTATTGTTTTAATGGGATTATAAGTCTACTTTGTATTCTTGAACTGTTAATACTCTTAAAACTTTATATTGCCATTTTGAATGTAAAATGAACAAAGCAAAATTGATTTAAAAATATTTGGTTACAGTATTATAAGATCCAAGAAGGACAATTAACTAAAAAAAACTAATAAAAATAAAAATGGTTTATTATTTGTGCATGTAAAAACTTGCAGGAAATGCATTTTTAATCAGAATTGCTCAGAAAGGGACAACTGTTCACTGGCTGATAAAGAAAACTGCAATACTTCAATGGATAAACAGAGGTTTGCCCACTCCAGCACAACAATGTCCTTAAAATAAATGGAACCAAAAAAATTACCTTAAAGGGGCATGATACTCATATGCAATTCATTACTACTCTTTCCACTTTCATCTGCATGGAGAAAAATTTCATGAGTGCTGAGTTTACCCTTTGCTTTACTGTGATTTGTGAGATTTTACCAAAACCTGATGAGATTTCATATTAACTCCCTTAAATTGAGGCGTGAATTAAAATGACTGTGTCTGTACATACCAAATGCATACTCACGTGCAAGTCCTGGGACTGGCACCCTAATTGGACGCTTAAAGTGCCTTTACGGTGGGATGTGGTTACTGAGATAATTTATTTTACATAGAAATGTTCATGTGATATTTTCTAGGCAGCTTTTTACAGATATGATGCATCATTGTCAAGTGTGTGTCATGTTCCTCTAATATACTTTATTGAAAACTATTGTATAAAATACTGGTTCTTGGTCACCATACATTTTCATGTTGCTAAAGAATAATTTTCACTGCATTATTAATGGCGTTACTGATAACAGGGTCTAACTAAGAGAGTGAAGGAGGATTGGGAATAATGAGGTTTTCTACAAATTAGATTTTTTTTTTATAATTATTTCTTTGCTTTGCCAGTGAAAGTCAGTAATGAGAGAAATCTACTGTTGATTTAACCATACTGAAAATGTAGTTTGTAAATAAAACCTAATTAAAAATTGGAAAGTGACTTTTATTATGGTGATGTTAAATCTCCCAGGATGCACAGGTTAGGATTACAAAACCACCTAAAACGTTTGCACCCTTTTTGGGCACAACAAAACTGTCCTTTCTTCTTCTGCCTCTTTACACAGTCATGCCCACAGACCACAAAGCCACACCCCAGACTGCATTACCACACCCCAGCTTGGCTCAGAGACCTCCATAACTTAGTCATAGCTTCCTGGCCCCTGCACGGAACTCTGCAGGCTGGGTATTAGTCATTCAAACTTTAATTTCTAGAACTGCCGCTACGGTTTGCATTTATGTAAAATGACTGATTATGGGTGGCCTGTAATGGTCACTGCTAGGTATAGACACTAATAACATTTAACAATATGCATTCTTTCTGACATCTATCAGCACTGTGGTTACCAATTCTGACTCCTCCTTACCTTCCTAGGGCCACCACTGGTCACTGCTACCAAATTATAAATGACAATAGTAGAACACCTCTCTCTTGTTCATTATTAATGGTTTACAGACTGTAACGCATTGTGCTGGCATGACATTGCATGTTCAGAGTGCTTGGCATGTTCAATCTGGTTCGATTTGCTTTTAGTGATAATTATAATATTGTAATGTAATATACGTTTTCTCTATTGCAATGTGTTCCGAATAATAATAATTATAAAAAAAATAGTCACACAAGGAACGGAACTTGGATGCAAAATCTCCTAAACAGTAACAATTAAACATTAAAATGAATTAAAGGGACATGGAACCCATTCATTCACATGGTATTTTTGCTGTAGAGCATACCTAGGTAGGTAACATGCACGTGTATGAGAATTACATGGCAGCAAACACTGCTGTCTTCTTGTGTTCCTGCAAATGCATAACATTGTGAAAATTATTCCTGCAAAACCACTGCCATATAATATTCTAGATAGGTGCATGCTCATGAGCCTCCCTACCTGCTGTTCAACAAAGGATACCAAGAGAATTAAGTAAACCTTTCTAAGGGATGTTAAAAAACAACAACACTATTGTCAGCTTTAAAAAGAAAGAAAAGTAATTCATGAAAGTACTGTTCTTCTACCACTAGTTCAGCATTGTATGGATAATTCAATTTTGAGTTTTATATCTCTTTAAATTGGAGCTCAATTATTCCTCCAAAAGGCATCACTACCCACAATAACTGAGTTATAATCGAAACAGAAATTATATTTTCATGCGAATTAATAATACTTAAATTAATTACCTTTTTCCATATAATTCCTGAGAGTAAGTCAGCCATTCTGCCTCTTTCAAAGAATTAGAGGTCATTGTGACACTATTTCGGTAACTGACAATACATCATACACAGTGACGGCTTTCTGATTTTAAAGGCTGGAATTTCTCGCATATACATCATCTTGATTACCAGTGACTTACAGCCATCTCTTTCACTCAACACTATCTCCACATACTGGACGACTGCCACTTATATTACATTTTTCCATCACTGATAGATGTGGCATTACATACACAAATGCCACGTCAAAGCACTATAAATGTTTAGGTAGTTTATAATAAGTAAAATGTAGTAAAAAAGTCAGCACGAAAACATGCAAATCATAAATACAATGCTGAGCAAAAAGCTTACCTCTGTTTATGAATATGCTTCTCAAATTCAACTAGGCAATTGTATATCCATTGTACATTTCACTAGACCTAAAGGTACCCTTCTCACTGAGGGCCCAATTATCTAAACTTCACCAGATCACTGAAAAAAATACGTCTAAGGCTGAAAACAAACAAGTTAAAATGGAGAAAACTCTGTATTGTACTCCCCTGATGCACGTTTCACTAACGCTTCTTCAGAGCCCCCCCCTCCCCTCTCTTTTCAGCCTTAAAAGTATTTTTCAGTGATCTCATAGCGGTATTGTGAAGTACTGAATTAAGATATGGGGGCATATTTAACAATGTGTGAGCGGACATGATTTATGAAATCATATAATGTCCACTGCACATCGCTGCACATCGAGAAACTGTCGGCATTTATCATGTGAACTGCTGGTGCAATCCGCTAGCAGGGGGTGTCAATCAACCCGATTGTATTCAATCGGGTTAATTTCTGTCCGCCGGCTCAGAACAGACGGACAAGTTATGGAGCAGCTGTCTTTAGACCGCTGCTTTATAACTTCTGTTTCCGGAGAGCCTGAAGTTTCGCCAGAAACAAGGAGCCTAAAATTCCATACAGAGCTTGATAAATATGCCCCATGGTAGCAATAATGTAGCTCCCGGATTAAAGGAGCTTAGTGTTAGTTCAGGTGCATTTACTAGTACAGTATGTATTGGAATTCTTTAGGGAAGCAAACATTATGGTTTATGGTGCACTGAAACATTGGTGATAGTTATAACTTGTAACCATTTATATGTAAAAGCTACCGCTTTTATTTTGTTACAAATAGCAGGATGATGCAATGGGGGCATATTTATCAAAGCGTCAACTGAAAATACGCTTCAATTCCGCATCGTATTTGTCGCGAGATTGATCTGCCGTAGTTATCAAAGCATCAAAATCGTCAAATGTTGAAATTTGTGACGTAATATACGATCCTGCAATCTCAATCCAACACATATCGATGCGAGTTAAAAACAGTGGTATTCGAGCGGAATTATGTTCATTTGCCCTCCTAATCAACACTATTTGAACCTCTTACTAAGTTATCGAAAATTCTACATTTACGCAGCGTACCTAGTTTTCAATCCGTCACCCTTGAGGCTGCGAATGCCATAGAACTCAATGGGAGTCTGAAAACACAGAAAGCTCATGTTCGATGCTGCAAGAGAATGAAGTATATTAAATAATAAAAGTAAATTAGAAACTTTATTAAAATTGTATACCCTTTCTAAATCAAACAATATTATTGCTCCACATTTGGTGCACTAGTAGATATAGGGATACAAATGTAAAATACATTACTACTTATGGATTTTACTACTTATGGATTATGCTACAACTTTGTCTCTCATTACAAAGCAAGGGACAATATTATTTCTCAAAATTTGTTGCAAAGTTTTTCCCCAAATTTGTTGCACTAATAGATATAGAGATAAAAATTAAATAAATACACAACATAATATAGCTAACTTCCTTTTTATTTTTTTTGAAAAATCTATGTGCACCATGTTTAAGCCATGTAATACAAGCCACACTCTCCACTTCGTGCCAAATTTGACTCAACACTTTTAGCACCAACTATGACGCAAACTCCTAAACAACCCACAGACTAGTGAATTTTTCACCACTTTTCATTGGAATATGCATAATCACATGATTTATGACATCAGCCATTCTGATTCAAATACACATTATAAACTATATCACTAATGAATCATATTGCTCGATACTTGTGTCATTGATCACTCATTAGAACTTGTAAGTGCCATTTGTTACATTGTGTATTAAAGATAAACATTGATGCTGACATTAGGACAATTAGGCAATATTTTAGACAAGGATTTTAAAATTCGAATTGATGTTTGATTCAATATAATCTTAAACTGATAGCTCAAAGGGATAGCCCACCTAAGAATAAACTGTCATGATTCAGATACAGCAGAATTAAAATAATTTACTGTCATGCTATTTTCAGTGTATTTCTTCCTTCTCTTGAATTTCTTTTTCAGAAAGAAATGTCATCTTATATGCTAGCCCATTTTATAACACCTGTGTAGGGGTGGTTTTTAAAAATAGATTGCAATCAGGAGGGGTTACACAGGTGCAGAGAGAAAACTGGCCCAGCTCTTAAAATATACATTGTTTGCAAATAAATACATATGATACTCTGATTACATGTTATATTCACAATTATTCCTGCTCAGAATAATAATACATTTACAATATATACATATAGTGGTATAAATAAAAACAGAGATATGACAAACAACATTGTTTATAACAAAAAAGGGAACTTATGGACATGTAATATGTTTGCAAAAGATTTCTGACAAAACACACACACACACATATATATATATATATATATATATATATATATATATATATTTATACACAAGTATGTGCAAGCAAATTCTAGCATTAATAATAATTTAAAATAAAATATAAAAAATATGACTTCTAGAAATACAAATACACATTCATTTATGTGAAAGTATCATATAACAAATCAATATAAAAATAACTTTCTATGAGATATTGTTTGTTGAGTTATAAATCAATCTATTTCTAGAACATTAACAGATGAAAAAGAAAAGATTAGCTTTAGAGAAATGTGCTTGTTCATGGACGGTAATGAAATGGTATAAATAAAGTTGTGAAAAACCCAAATAACCGCAACATCGATGACTGTTAGTTAACACCAGTCCGATGCTCTTCGTACCGTACTTGACGGGTATGTTTTTGATGGCTTTTTAAAAAAATAAGGGTATCGTATTCAGATCCGCAGCAGCGATGTCTGGCGAGTGTATTGACGTAGTTGACGCTTTGATAAATATGCCCCAATGGGGTCTATCTATCAAGCTCCGTATGGAGCTTGATGTCTCCGTGTTTCTGGCGAGCCTGCAGGCTCGCCAGAAACAGCAGTTATGAAGCAGCGGTCACAAAGCTCTGAGCAGGCGGACAGACATCGCCGCAATTCAACACGATCGGGTATGATCAGGTTGATTGACACCCCCTGCTGGCGGCCCATTAGCCGCAAGTCTGCAGGGGGTGGCGTTGCAATGCTGAATACGGCGAGCGTATTGCTCGCCGTATTCAGCGAGGTCTGACGGACCTAATCTGCACTGTCGGATCAGGTCCGTCAGACATTCTTAAATAGGGGCCAATGTGTTTTTCAAAATGGTTTGAATGTACACGAGTGTGTTTCTGAATGATGCAATGCAATTGCATATTTTCTTAAATAATGTTAATAAAAGTTACATTTTAAATCATGCAGTGATATATAAGCTGTGTAAAAAACTTTCTTCAGTCATTGTTTTGACTTATCTAAGTAATTGTTATAGTTGTATACACGCCTCCACATGTATATAGTGTGCAGGTTACAAACCACTGTAGCTTATAAATACACCCTCAATAGTTTTTGTTTTGAATTAAAGGGAAAAGGGAAATTTCTAATAATATAGATTGAAATGGTAAGTAAAATCCCAAGGTCCCTCCCCTTTACCCTGTACCATTAGGTCAACATTTTGTACTAATAAATGATGTGGTCTAGTAACACCCCTGACCTCAAAGCAACTTCATTTTAGTTAAAGTAGTTTTGGACTAAAACTGCTATTCCTCCAAATCTCTGTTTCACAGGAGGTCCAGTCTGGGCAGAAATTCATCCTAAACTGCGGCGTTATCCAAGTGGCAGCAGAACATTACATTAATATGAAAGGGTGGGTGGATTAGCTCATGGCAAATGTGTACAGAGCAGAGCTTTCTGGGTAATGAAAGAAACAGATGAAATACAGTAGGATATTGCATATAGGCTCTTTTAGGGCCCGATAATCTAAAGTCTTTGGGCTGGCAAGATGACTAAAGAATGCTCGCTAGTACTTCTATTTCCCTGGTGGTACGATCTAAAGACACGTTTTACCCTGTACATATATAAAAGGTACTACCTTGCAAATTCAGGGTATTTGGCATCTTTTTTCCAGCACCCCCTAATATTGATAATGTCTGAGATATCAGCTTTACTTAGAAATAAAGTAAAAGGAAAAAAAAATGCTTTGGTAGCACAGCCTTCCTTTTATTTAACACGTGTTAATAACCTTAGAGGAAAGCTAATTAAATGTCTTTAATTAGGTACCATGCAAATAAAATGATGACTATTTGCTTCGCCTCACGCTGTGCTTGTTATCGCTACATATATAACTAGGATAAGAAACAATAGAAGCATTTGTCAGTCTGTGCCCGGTCCAAATATTTTCAGAAGGTTTATTTGAGCGCATAATAAACATTGTACCCCAATTTTAGTCTATCAGAATTCCTATGCAATTTTTCAGTTCACGGTAATTTCAAATTATTTAAAACATAGGAAGAGGGGAATTTAAAAAACAAATGTGGAAATGGATAGCGAGTCCCAAACCGGTGGGGTTTTCAGCAGGACAGGACCTTTTAAATAAATTATTTTACATCTTGTAGTGAATGTCCCATACATTGCAGGAAACTCATTTTATTTCTAAGAACTTCACGTTTGCATTTGTCATCTGCTCAAAAGCTATAACGGATGGGTAAGTAGCTCTTGTCACCCATAATATTTTGCTATATGATTATGACCCCTAAGGGCTCAATTTATTAAGTTGTGAATGCAGCTTTTAGAGCTGCTGCACTACAGGATTGTATGAGTGAGCCTGCAACCAGTATTTAAGAAGTAGAGGTCTTAAGACCAATGTTTTTTAACCTCTTCACCACTTCTGAACTGGCAGCTAAAAATCTCCATGGACTAATCTGACCAGGGTGATTGACATCCCCTGCTCTTTGTGATTGGTTGCAGGGAAAAATTGATGGTGTTTCATGAGTAGCCATTCATGCATTGATAAATGCAGGCAGTGATATACGGCCCTCTTGCTGCAATCACAGGTGGACAGCTTCCCTAGTTGGGAGCCTTGTCCACATGCACATTAAACAATGTACCCCCATGGGCGATATAGTAGGGGGGATATAATATATTCAAAAAGCATAATGAGGTGCACATAGCATTCAAAGGAACAGAGTGAGTCTGAAATGCTATTTAAGTCGCAGTAGTCAGCTGCTCTTTAGGTGGCAAATTGTAATGATTGACAGCCCCCTCTTGCACGTGATTGCTCATATGCAAGAAGTGGGCGACGAGGTTGATGATAGCTAACTTCATCTTCCTGCCTCTTATTAAATGGAGCCCTAGGATTTTATTATAATTTTTTACCCTGCACTATTTTAATAATAAAAGTGTTAGGTTTGTTTGAAGAAAGAAAAAAAAATTGTCTGGATAATCTGTAGATATTTGTTTTGTTTAGCCCCAGTCATTATCATGTCGCTCCTAACAATAAGGGATGCATGTTGATTGATAAAACATTTCTGTTAAAGAACAGCTTAGAATTTGCAAAAATAGTGATTCATTTTCTCATTTATTTTTATAGTTGTTATAATTTAGAAAAATGAGTCTAAAATGTTTTATCACTTGCAGATGTCTCATCCTAATGTATCAGTCATAATGTGATGGTTGGGTGTTGTTTATTCATGTTACTGCAGTTGAACAACAATTAAATGTGCTCTTAGATCACAAATCATACTCTAAAGTCTAATTTGCAAAGAAGTCTTAAAGGGAAAGGATATTTAATATTGCATTGCATTAAAAAGAGAAAAATATTAATTCAAAGCAATCTACGTCACTGTTTTTGTTTGATTTTGAAGAATACATAGAACGTTCTTTATAATCTAAAAATGCCTTTAAATGGGAGCTGCACTAACCTGACTACCTTAATGAACATAAAAAAAACAACAATTAGAAATGTTAAAAGATATTTTTTTACGCATCACAAATTGTAAAGTCTACTTAAGTACTTCAAGGAAGAACTTTTGGAACTGGTTGGAGCTTTGGCACGTGATGCTAATTGTATCAAATGCTTTTGCGTAGTCACAACAAGGTAAAGAACATGCAACACAACTCAAGTGAGAAATCACAAAGCAATAATCCAATAACTCTGGAGGTGAAGGGCTAAAAACTATATTTATTGATACTTATTTCAAAATGCAAGCATGCAGAAGTACTTGGAAGAACCCCCTGACGCATTTCACGCTACACTAGAGCTTAATCATAGGTAGGTGTAACTGAGAACCAATGCCCTTAAATATCTCCAATAGCCAATCACAACATGGGCACAAAACCCCTTTCTTTATTATTTAAAGTGGAAGTTAAAGAAACTAGGGCTTAATAAAACATTAAAAACATTGAAATATCAAAACTATGTATGTTATTATTTATTTTTTACTGATCCCATACAAAAAAAATGTATTTAATCTATATAGGGCAAGTTTAAGAACCATGGACATTTAACTAGCTGAAAAATATTACAAATGTTAACATTTTCTGTGATTTGATTTTCCAACAATTTTGTTCCATTCATTTCCTTAAAGGAAAATTGTCATTAAAATAAAATGTTTTAATTAATATAAAGTCCATGGGCCAATTTATGAAATTGTGGATGGAAGTGTCAGGCTTGTGTGAGTAGGCATGGTCAGCTATGGGCCAATTTATGAAATTGTGGATGGAACTGTCAGGTTTGTGTGAGCAGGCATGGTCAGCTATGGGCCAATTTATGAAATTGTGGAGGGAATTGTCAGGTTTGTGTGAGCAGGCATGGTCAGCTATGGGCCAATTTATGAAATTGTGGATGGAGCTGTCAGGTTTGTGTGAGCAGGCATGGTCAGCTATGGGCCAATTTATGAAATTGTGGATGGAATTGTCAGGATTGTGTGAGTAGGCATGGTCAGCTATGGGCCAATTTATGAAATTGTGGATGGAAGTGTCAGGCTTGTGTGAGTAGGCATGGTCAGCTATGGGCCAATTTAAGAAATTGTGGATGGAAGTGTCAGGCTTGTGTGAGCAGGCATGGTCAGCTATGGGCCAATTTATGAAATTGTGGATGGAACTGTCAGGCTTGTGTGAGCAGGCATGGTCAGCTAGTGAAGCATCTGCAGTCTTAAGACCTCTGCAATGCACTACTGGGAGCTAGCTGACCACATCTAGTGAGCCAATGATATATACAGTGGTGGGATTCAGCTGCTTCTCACCAGTTCTTTAAAACCTGTTCCTAAGATTCCAGAGATTCTCAAGAACCAGTGGTTGGGTGATGCTATCTTACTTAAAGGGACAGTTAACTGTAAAATAGTTTTTCCCTTAATGTGGTTCCAATTTCCTGTTATACCAGCAGCATCATATACAATGTATGAGAAATTGCTCCTTTAGGCTTATTTCAGTTAAGGCATGCTACAGTCTTGTAATGTGATATAGACAATTGTTTTAAAGGAGTTAACCCAGTGAGGCTGAAATTGTAAAGGTTCTAACATCACAGCGAATATTTCCTAACTTTTTGTATTATAGAGAAGTTAGAGAACCTGTTGCTACAATTTCTGAATCCCACCACTAGGCATAGATGTGCAGCCACCAATCAGGAACTAGCTCCCAGTTCCTGAGCCTAAATAGGTATGATTTTCAACAAAGGATTAAAAAAGAACAAGCAAAGTAGATAATAGAATTAAAATAGAAAGTTGTTTGAAATTGTATTCTCTATCTGAATTATGAAAGAAATTGCTTCTGTTTCATGTCCCTTTAACCACTCTGCCACCTCAAAGCCTAAAGAGTTCCAATTAGGATGATTGACAAGCCCTGATTTTCTACAATTGGTTGGGCAAGAGCAGGGGATGGGGCAAATGCTCGTGCAATAATATCTGTGGGCAGAGGACACTACCTGCAAGCTGCTATGCCAGGTGGACAAGTTTCGAAGGAGCAAAACTTGTCGGTCCAGCATTTATAAAAATGAGAGCCTATGTTAAATTAGTTAAACAATTCCATTTGATGATCTTATATTGTTACATACAGATACGTTGGTTTAATAATTACTAGAACTAATGATCTGGTGAGTTTATCTAAGACTTCATGTCAGTACTACGAGGTTCCTCAAATGTTTTTTAGAAAGGCAAATTTTAGCTTGAGACCTGTTTATCTCACTATGCAGGTTCTGGGTGTGAAGGACAGACACCAGTGGCGAAACTACAGGGGGTGCAGAGGTTCGCAACTGCGACTGGGCCCCCAAGGATGGAGGCCCAGCTTAAAAAATAATAATATATATATATATATATATTTTTTTTTACAATAAAAAATGTTGACCTGACACTGCCTGCACTGATATCATGTGAGTGTGACATGATGCTTCACTAGTGACTCTGACTACAGGGGTTAGTGTTTCTGTTTTACCCATTGGTGTTTATCTGTGTATGTATGTATGTGACTGTGTATGTGTGTGTGTATGTATGTGACTGTGTGTGTATTTATGTATGTATGTGTGTGTGTGTGTGTGTGTGTATGTATGAATGTGACTGTGTGTGTATTTATGTATGTATGTGTGTGTGTGTATGTATGAATGTGACTGTGTGTGTATTTATGTATGTATGTGTATGTGTGTGTATGTGTGTATGTGACTGTGTGTGTATTTATGTATGTGTGTGTGTGTGTATGTGTGTATGTGACTGTGTGTGTATTTATGCATGTATGTGTGTATGTGTATGTATGTGACTGTGTGTGTATTTATGTATGTGTGTGTGTGTGTATGTGTGTATGTGACTGTGTGTGTATTTATGCATGTATGTGTGTATGTGTATGTGACTGTGTGTGTATTTATGCATGAATGTGTGTGTGTATGTATGTGTGTATGTGACTGTGTGTGTATTTATACATGTATGTGTATGTGTGTATGTGACTGTGTGTGTATTTATGCATGTATGTGTGTGTATATGTATGCATGTGACTGTGTGTGTATTTATGCATGTATGTGTGTGTGTATATGTATGCATGTGACTGTGTGTGTGTATTTATGCATGTATGTGTGTGTATATGTATGCATGTGACTGTGTGTGTATTTATGCATGTATATGTGTGTGTGTGTATACAGGGAGTGCAGAATTATTAGGCAAGTTGTATTTTTGAGGATTAATTTTATTATTGAACAACAACCATGTTCTCAATGAACCCAAAAAACTCATTAATATCAAAGCTGAATAGTTTTGGAAGTAGTGTTTAGTTTGTTTTTAGTTATAGCTATTTTAGGGGGATATCTGTGTGTGCAGGTGACTATTACTGTGCATAATTATTAGGCAACTTAGCAAAAAACAAATATATACCCATTTCAATTATTTATTTTTACCAGTGAAACCAATATAACATCTCAACATTCACAAATATACATTTCTGACATTCAAAAACAAAACAATAACAAATCAGTGACCAATATAGCCACCTTTCTTTGCAAGGACACTCAAAAGCCTGCCATCCATGGATTCTGTCAGTGTTTTGATCTGTTCACCATCAACATTGCGTGCAGCAGCAACCACAGCCTCCCAGACACTGTTCAGAGAGGTGTACTGTTTTCCCTCCTTGTAAATTTCAAATTTGATGATGGACCACAGGTTCTCAATGGGGTTCAGATCAGGTGAACAAGGAGGCCATGTCATTAGATTTTCTTCTTTTATACCCTTTCTTGCCAGCCACGCTGTGGAGTACTTGGACGCGTGTGATGGAGCATTGCCCTGCATGAAAATCATGTTTTTCTTGAAGGATGCAGACTTCTTCCTGTACCACTGCTTGAAGAAGGTGTCTTCCAGAAACTGGCAGTAGGACTGGGAGTTGAGCTTGACTCCATCCTCAACCCGAAAAGGCCCCACAAGCTCATCTTTGATGATACCAGCCCAAAACAGTACTCCACCTCCACCTTGCTGGCGTCTGAGTCGGACTGGAGCTCTCTGCCCTTTACCAATCCAGCCACGGGCCCATCCATCTGGCCCATCAAGACTCACTCTCATTTCATCAGTCCATAAAACCTTAGAAAAATCAGTCTTGAGATATTTCTTGGCCCAGTCTTGACGTTTCAGCTTGTGTGTCTTGTTCAGTGGTGGTCGTCTTTCAGCCTTTCTTACCTTGGCCATGTCTCTGAGTATTGCACACCTTGTGCTTTTGGGCACTCCAGTGATGTTGCAGCTCTGAAATATGGCCAAACTGGTGGCAAGTGGCATCTTGGCAGCTGCACATTTGACTTTTCTCAGTTCATGGGCAGTTATTTTGCGCCTTGGTTTTTCCACACGCTTCTTGCGACCCTGTTGACTATTTTGAATGAAATGCTTGATTGTTCGATGATCACGCTTCAGAAGCTTTGCAATTTTAAGAGTGCTGCATCCCTCTGCAAGATATCTCACTATTTTTGACTTTTCTGAGCCTGTCAAGTCCTTCTTTTGACCCATTTTGCCAAAGGAAAGGAAGTTGCCTAATAATTATGCACACCTGATATAGGGTGTTGATGTCATTAGACCACACCCCTTCTCATTACAGAGATGCACATCACCTAATATGCTTAATTGGTAGTAGGCTTTCGAGCCTATACAGCTTGGAGTAAGACAACATGCATAAAGAGGATGATGTGGTCAAAATACTCATTTGCCTAATAATTCTGCACTCCCTGTATGTATGCATGTGACTGTGTGTGTGTATTTATGCATGTATGTGTGTGTATATGTATGCAGGTGACTGTGTGTGTATTTATGCATGTATGTGTGTGTGTGTATGTATGTATGTGACTGTGTGCGTATTTATGCATGTATGTGTGTGTATATGTATGCATGTGACTGTGTGTGTATTTATGCATGTATGTGTGTGTATATGTATGCATGTGACTGTGTGTGTATTTATGCATGTATGTGTGTGTGTATATGTATGCATGTGACTGTGTGTGTGTATTTATGCATGTATGTGTGTGTATATGTATGCATGTGACTGTGTGTGTATTTATGCATGTATATGTGTGTGTGTATATGTATGCATGTGACTGTGTGTGTGTATTTATGCATGTATGTGTGTGTATATGTATGCAGGTGACTGTGTGTGTATTTATGCATGTATGTGTGTGTGTATATGTATGCATGTGACTGTGTATATTTATGCATGTATGTGTGTATGTGTGTATGTATGTGACTGTGTGTGTATTTATGCATGTATGTGTGTGTGTGTGTGTATATGTATGTATGTGACTGTGTGTGTATTTATGCATGTATGTGTGTGTGTGTGTATATGTTTGTATGTGACTGTGTGTGTATTTATGCATGTATGTGTGTATGTGTATGTTTGTGGAACCAGAAAATTACAGACCTTGTTACTACAGCATTGGGGGGCGGGGGATAAACAGTGTCAGTCTATACAGTACCACTATATACAGTACGGGGGGTGCTGGACCATGTCACAGACTACTGTGGTCACTTTATAAAGTACTGTGGCGGGTAGGGTCAGGCCAGCCATCTCACCGGCAGATTACAGACTGTGTCACTGACTCACTATATACAGTACTGATAGGTTAAACAGTGTCACTATATACAGTAATAGGGGGTCAGACCATCTCACAGACTGTGGGCACAAGGTACCTCCTTTTGCAGACGTAATCTGATTCACATTTTTTTTCTGTGTTAAATGTAAAAAAAAAAAAAAAAAAAAATATGTATCAAAGTCACTTTTTTGGGGGGGGGGGGCCCTTCTTAGATTCTTGAACCTGTGCCCTGTGGTTTTTAGTTACGCCTCTTACAGATACATATATTGCAATATAAGAAAAAAAAAATGTGTAATTTCTCTACATGCCGGCGGGTTCATCAGACCCATAGGGGCCGAATTATTGTGCGAGTGGACATGATCCAAAATTGCGGATCATGTCCACTGCGCATCGATAAATGCTGACAGCATACACTCTCCATATTTATCATTGGACCAGCAGTTCTTGTGAACTGCTGGTGCAATGCCGCACCCTGCAGATTCGCGGCCGCTAGCAGGGGTGTCAATCAACCTGATCGTATTCAATTGGGTTGATTTCTGGCGATTTCTGTCTGCCACCTCAGAGCAGGCGGACAGGTTATGGAGTAATGGTCTTTAGACCGCTGTTTCATAACTTGTGATTCTGGCGAGCCTGAAGGCTCGCCAGAAACACGGGGCATCAAGCTTCATACGGATCTTGATAAATATGCCCCATAGTATAAAATCACTCCTTCCATGTTAACATCTACTAGATTTCATCAGCTCCGTCCCTGGCACTGCACAAACAAGCTCAAGGAAATCCTCTTATTAAAGGAACGTACAGGTGGGAAAATAAAATGCTCTGGTGTGGTAAAGCATGTTATCATTATACTGGAGCTTGTATATAACGAATGGGTCGCTCACAATGCTTTAGAAAATCTTATCAAGTGAGTTATCTACAAATAAATCACCGACGACTTTAATGGGGGTTTTCTGCTGAAGAGCATTAGATACATTTTTATAAAGGATATTGATTGACTTCTATGTGTTTAACATATTTGAGATTTTTCTTTTTGGATGTCAATGTCCCTTTAACCAGTAGGCTTATGAAGAACCCTGCTGTACTTAGTATATAAAGGAAATGTATAGCAAAATGCTGTGTATTGTGAGAAGAAAATTACATTTGTTTTTTTATAATTCAAATAATTATAAATAGCATAATGTAGCCTCTGAACAATATAATTGAAGTGAAAAAAGTATAGCATTATTGTCTGTGCGCTTTCCAGCAAGTACAGTCAATAGTCATTTCATTTAATTCTAAGTAAAAAAAACTACAAATATTTCTGTATCTGTTGCATTAATCTAAAAATAATAAATGAATGCCCTTTAACAAAAACAAACAAACCAAATAACAGAAAAAAAGCTTAGTTGATTTGTTTGTGTGGCTAAAACCATTACTTTATAGATGGGAAATGTGTGTCTGCAGGCGAGAAAGACTTCAAACTGTTCGAATTTACTCTATTCCGCAAGGATCTAGTTATGTCCTTGTCAGTTGCTTGATTCTGGTGTCAGCCAATAAATATATAAGCTTTACTTTTGTTCTTGGCCTGTCCTAACCCTATAAAAATATCCCTTTAATTGTGTGCTGCTGTTGGCTTGTAGCAGTAGCACTAGGAAATACTTTAAAGGGACACTAAACCCAATTTTTTTCTTTTGTGATTCAGAAAGAGCATGCAATTTTAAGTACCTTTCTTATTTACTCCTATTATCAAATTGTCTTCATTCTCTTTGTATCTTTATTTGAAAAGCAAGAATGTAAATTTAGATGCCGGACCATTTTTGGTGAACAACCTGGGTTGTTCTTGCTGATTGGTGGATATATTCACCCACCAATAAACAAGTGCTGTCCAGAGTCTGAACCAAAAATGGCTGGCTCCTTAGCTTAGATGCCTTCTTTTTCAAATAAAGATAGCAAGAGAACAAAGAAAAATTAATAATAGGAGTAAATTAGAAAGTTGCTTAAAATTGCATGGTCTATCTGAATCACGAAAGAAAAAAATTGGGTTCAGTGTCCCTTTAACTTTATTTAAGTTTAAGCTGTTATCCAATAATTCTCTACTGCCCTGAAGTCTTTTCTGCTAGAAAATAATGAAAAAATTTAGGACGTATTTGCCAAGAAACACAGGGGCATATTCTAGATATGCATTCAAGCTAGGACGGAGTTGGCTTTAACTCTGCCTATGAACACCAATTGACATATGGCATGCCCAACTTGCCTATTAGACATAAACTAGATAGCCCTACTGATCTGGAAAGAAAAATCTTTGGTAAGAAATGTGTAGAATTTGAACTGATGCAGTTTAATAAATATAATATCATCTGTATATCATGTGAAAAACCCACTACCCATTTAAAAAAACTTGCACATTGAAGGTTTTAAAAATGTAGGATTTCCATATTACTTTATGAACATTCAAATGAAAATGCTAGTTGATATGACAAGAATCATGTATTGATTTGAAGCAAAATGACACAGTTTAATTGTTAGTACCAGACAATTCCTGTAGATCTGAACAAGATGTTTCATGTGTACTGAGTTTGATGAGACTTTACTTGACACTTAGATATCAGATATATAAATGTCATAGCTTGTTTGTTATCCTGAGGATATTTGTCTTAGGAGGGGTATCCAGTCTTTCACTGCGATCCTCAAACAAAACCATCTGCAAACAGCATGAGCAGCAGTTTATGCTGGAAATAAAAATGATTGCCCTGTATCTGATATAGTTTTTATTAGAGTGTTTAGTTTGCTTGCGGGCCAGATGGTTTAACTGATGCTGTTTGGATCTTAGGTTCATGTAAATAAATACAGAATTCTAATCTGAATAAGAGGAAATCAGCATAGATATATAAATTCATCTAATATTGTATTTTATTTAAATGGATACTAAAGTAACAATTAAACTAAAATTAAATAATTTTCAATTCACTTCTATTATACAAATGTGCTCAATAGTTTCTGAGGCATCAGCTTCTATTGAGCATGTGAAAGAATTTACAGTATATATGCATTTTGTGATTGGTTGATGGCTGTCACATTATGCAGGGGCGGAAAATAATATTTACTTTAAAATTTGTCAGAAAAAATCTACTAATTTGAAATATGACTAAATATTTTTGCATTGTCTTTTTATTAAGCTTGTGTTGATTATGCAATTCTACTTTATTGTGGTTCTTTAAACAAATATGTTCTACTAGTATACATTTTTTCCTTCCACCATCTCTGCATACTCACACATGGTTTTCACAGTGCAGAACTTTTCTGTAGTGTATCAATCTGACACTATCCACATGGACAACCAGTTCTGGAACAAAATAGTCTACTCTGAGTAAAGGATTTTTACAGCTAACTCCAAATGTATGTTTTGGTCTATATGGGTCTTTTCAGTATATAGGTACCGTTGTATCCATCTAAGGCACAGTTTATAAGGGACCCGAGTCTGGCTACTCCATTCAAAGAGATATAATGGTCAAAACTGAAATTTGAATAAAAACACTTTCCCTCCAATTTATTTTGATTAGCAAATAATTTCAGCAGCATACTCATATAATGGGCTATGCCTGCTCAGAATGTCAGCTGTGGATTGTATGACACAAGTTAAGTATTTCCCAATGCAATATATAGCACCTCTATCCCTCTGTGTTGGCACAATGTTTGAATGAGAATGCACTGGGCATGTGTAGTGTATGTGCATATACCTCTGAAACAGCAATAATGTTTATTAGAAACATGTTTACTAATACAAGTATAAGTCAAAGATGCTTTTATTCAAATTTGAAGTGCATTTGTACACTTTTCGTTTTGATTATGTTCATTTTATGGACATTTGTAGATTCTGATCAACAGTGGAATTTACAATGTCTGAATATGCAATTGTGACAAGGTTAAACAAATAAATCAAACTTCTTTATTTATTTAGTTACATTTTTAATATGTGCATTTATTACAGTAACACATATTTATTTCCAATTAATGGCTAGATTATGAGTGGAATGGTTCTCTGCGCTCCCACTCGTGCATTAACTCTGCTAGGCGGAGGCTTTTTGCATGCATTGGGTAGCGTGCGTATTACAAGTTGAGAAAAAAGTTTCTGCACAAGCGCTAAAAAACGAACTTTGAATATCGCAACCGCGTTAACATATTCCCCCTTAGACTTCAATGGAGCATGAAAAGTAGAAAAAATAACGCAAACCCAACAAATATGAATATTTCATATTCCAATGTTCTTCCTGTAGAATAATATTTTCTGTTTATTCTTAAATACATATTTCTATATAAATAAGATGTTTTCTGGTAAAATATATTATGAGTTCAAATTAATCTGTTTTCCCTCGTACGCTAACACGACAAGTGCAAGAAGCCGAACTTAGAATATCACATGTGCGTTCACTTATTCTCCCATAACAGTCAGTGGAGCAAAAACAGTGGAATCAAAAACCTAACCCTCTACACACGCAAACACAATAGCATAGTCTCATGTGCGCTAATCCGACATAAAAATATGAATATTTCACATTCCAATGTTCTTTACATAGAAGAATATGCTCTATTTATTCATAAATACATATTTCTACAAAAATCTGATGTTTTTCGGCACAATAAATATATATATATAGTAAACACACTCTGCTATCCCGCTACTCCAGAAAGAGGACTAGAAAAATAGGTAAAAAATTCAAAATTTATTCATCAAAAAGTTAAAAGTTTCAACATAGAAAAGAATATATATATATATATATATATATATATATATATATATATATATATATATATATATATATATATATATATATATATATATATATATATATATATATATATATATATATATATATATATATATATATATATATATACAGGAATATCTATTTAAAATACTTTCACATTGGAATGTGAAATATTTACAGTAAATACATAGCTAAATACTTTATTAAATGTAAATACTGCATAAATATGATTGTTCATGTTTTCATCTATTTGACTGCAAAGGGTTCCAATGCACACAAATACACACACACACACACACACACACACATATATATATATATATATATATATATATATATACTGTATATTATGTGTTTAAATGTGTATGCAAATACATATATGCACATATAAATTCATAAATACATACACACACACACACACACACACATATTTAGACATGTATATGTATCTATCTCTATGTTAAAGCCCTTTGCATGTTTTTTTTTCTAACACCTGAGATCTCATATTTTTGAGCACTTATAATTTTTTATTGCAATTTTTAAATACTATTTATTAGATAGTGTTATTATGAGTGTAACTTTACTCTTCAGTGTAGTTTTGATGCATTTTGTGCCACTTTTTTGTCTTGTGTAACAGTTAACCAGAGCTCTGATTTGTGCTATCCTGATGCAAGTTAAATTCAACTACGCTTAAGTGAACGTGTTTACTTTCATCCTGTAATTCGTGCTCTACTTCCAACGTGCACAAAAAGCTGTGATAAACCCTGTCATGAGATGCAGGACACATGCAGGACACAGCAAAGATGGTACAACTCTATTTTATTACAGAGCATGGAAATATACATCTGGTATGGTTGATCTCACTAACTAACTGCGACACAAATGGACCTAAGCCCCGCCCCAATCTAGTGACATCACTTCCTGCTCTCATCACATCTTCCCCCTTTTTCAAAAGACAAAGCATACATTTGAATATAACAAATAACAAGGTATACAAACAGGGTATACAACAGCAATTTTGTATAGTATATAACAAATAAGTTACAGAAAATATAAACAACATGAATTACATCCTGACTTGAACATTGGGGTAGACTACCCTAGTCCACAGTGACCATTGGATTATTCTGCCCATACTTCCGGTCACTGTTCTAACTAAAGTTAATACTGATATCGGCAGGAAGTTTCACCACTCTTCCGCTTGATGTAACTCTACATGAACTGTCCTCTGATACAGAAGAAGGTGATTGAGAGTCCGCTGGAGGCAAAGACATATCCCCACTGTGATCTTGCTGAGGGGAAGGCACCTCTTTTAAAACAGGGGATCCCACCGGTGGTGGTACTGAGGCATCCAGTTCCAAACTCTCAGGTACAGGCTGAATATGTTTCTGGTTACGGCATATAACTGTCCCTCTATCAGTAAGGACTACATAAGACCTTGGTTCTGGAGAGTGTCCAATTACCGTATC
This sequence comes from Bombina bombina, assembly GCF_027579735.1. Classification (NCBI taxonomy): domain Eukaryota; kingdom Metazoa; phylum Chordata; class Amphibia; order Anura; family Bombinatoridae; genus Bombina; species Bombina bombina. The sequence goes on along the minus strand of NC_069508.1, from coordinate 198,601,093 downwards.
AGGCGTCTTCCATTTCTTCTCATCATCCAGTTTAATTCTGACACTTTGCCCCGCATTCAGCTCCTGCAAGGGCCTCCCAGAATGTCTCCGGTCGTAGAAGAATCAATAGCCCCTTTTTGCCTCTTCATCCCTCCTAAGGACTTTGTCCCGAGGAATAGAGCCAGTCAGCTAGAAGACACCCACAGAGGGTAAGGTGGTGCGAATCTGGCGTCCTAGCATCAGCTGTGCCGGGCTAAACCCTGTGCCTTGAATGGGCGTCATCCTATAGGACAAGAGGGCTAGGTACGGCTCAGACTGCTTTAAAATGAATTTTGTTGTTTGAACTGCCCTTTCAGCCATTCCATTGGCCTGCGGGTAATGTGGACTTGACGTGGAATGTATAAAATCATATTCCCTGCTGAAAGAACTGAACTCTGTAGAAGCGAACTGCATTCCGTTATCACTCACCAGCTCCATTGGAATGCCCCACCGGGCGAACAAGCTCTTAAGATGATTGATAACGGCTTGACTTGTGATTTAATTCAAAGGTGCAATTTCCAAATATCTGGAATAGTAGTCGATCACAAGTAGGAACTTTTTCCCATGCAGTTCGCAAAAATCAGCAGCTATTTTCTGCCACGGGCCTGCAGGCAGCGGAGTAGAAATCAAAGGCTCCCTTCTCTGAGTAGGCCGGCGTTCCCGGCAAAAGGCACATTTAGACACATGACTTGCAATGTCAGAGCTGATCCCAGGCCACCATACAGCCGTAGCTACCCTTTCTCTGCACTTTGTAATGCCTAAGTGACCATCGTGAATCCTGTTTAACATCTCCTGCCTCATGCTGACAGGAAAAACGATGTGATCCTGGAACAGCACCAACCCCTCCAGCTCTGTGAGCTGCGACCTCCCTGACTGGTAAGAACGTAAAGACATCCAGGCTGCCCGACTCTCGGGCCAACCTTCTTTTATGTACTTTATAACTTCTTGAAGGTCTGTATCTAAATATGTCTCTTTCTTTATTTCTTCTAGTTTCCTTGAAGAAATGGACTTTTGAGGCCAGAACTGAATCTATATACACTTTCACATCCGATTCAGTTGAAGACTCTTCGGCAGCAGCCAGCGGAAGCCTGGATAGTGTATCTGCCACAACCAGTTGTTTCCCCGGCACATGCACTGCCTGAACGTTAAACCTGAGCAGCCTCATTAGAAGTCTCTGGCATCTTAAGGGTGTTTTGTCGATATCGTAGGAGTTGATTAGAGGGACTAGCGGTTTATGGTCAGTCTCCAGACTAAATTTCTCTAAATCCACTAGGTAACGCTGAAAGCGCTCACAGGCCCAAACTGCAGACAGACACTCTTTCTCAATTTGAGCGTATTTTGACTCAGCAGCCGTCAGTGTGCGGGAACAGTAGGCAATGGGCTGTAGTTTATTTTCATTTAACTGCAGGAGGGCGGCCCCTAACCCATAACTGCTCGCATCAGCACTAACCACAGTCTTTTTGGAAGGGTCATATGACCCCAGCACTGGGGCAGACCCCAGCAGGGACATGGCCTGCATAAAAGATTCTTCCTGTGAAGGTCCCCAGACCCAGGCAACATCTTTCTTTAGCAACTCTGTGATAGGGTGTAGTACTGTGGATAAATCTGGAAGGAACCTGCCCACATAATTTACAAGGCCCAATATTTGTCTCAGCTCATGTACATCGGAAGGACTTTTCATCTGTTCAATAGCACACATTTTCTCGGGGTCTGGCTTGATGCCATCCCCATTGATGATACCCAAAGTAAAATAACTCAGCTTTTCTAAAATAGCATTTTTCTTTATTTAGCTTCAGCCCAGACTCTCTGATAGTCTGCAACACACAGCTCAATCGCTGATCGTGTTCCTCCAAAGTAGACCCATACACTAAGATGTCGTCCATAGCGACTGCCGTGCCCACGTGGTCTCTAAGGAGAGAACTCATTTCCCTTTGAAAGATTTCAGGAGCAGATGATATCCCGAAGGGGAGTCTGCAGAAGCAAAACCAACCTACCGGTGTAATAAAGGTAGTAGTTTGCAGCACTTTGGATCTAGAGGAATCTGCCAGAAGCCACTAGAAACATCCAATGTAGAGAAAAACTTCGCCCCAGCCAATGTGTCTTCCAGTGTCGGCAGCACAAATCTCTCTCTCTTCACTGCCTCATTCAACCTTTTCAAGTCTACACAGATGCGCACCTTCCAGTTTTTCTTTGCAACAGGTACAATGGGGGTACACCAGTCAGTTGCTTCAACAACCTCTTCAATAACCCCCATATTTTTCATGCGCATAAGCTCCTTCTCCACTTGAGGCATGAGCGGGAATGGAATTCTACGGGGAGTAGTAATGCTGTATTGGACTGCGTCACCTTTAAGTGATATATGGACTGGCTTGCAATTCAGTAGGCCCAATTCACCAAACATATCTTCAGAAATCTCATTCACTCTGGCTACTAGGCCCAAACCACAGGCTGCTTTTCTGCTCAATAAATTGTTAACACACTGACCTCGAATCACATGCACCCACATGGTGAATTTCCTTTGCTTGTACTCGCAGCTGGCAAGAAATTTCCCCACACAATCAATGCAACCACCAGGACTATGGACTTTTGTAGTAACCTTTGCCAGCTGGGGCTGTCGAGGCAGTTTTATGAATGCTGCAAGGGACATTACAGTGATATCTGCTCCTGTGTCAATCTTAAAGGCAACTTTGGCTCCCATTACAGTAAAAGTAACCTTCCAATCTTCTTCTGAACCCGGCCGTTCAACAACAAACCCTACATAGGACACTTCTTGACCCTCCTGGTCGCTATCCACCGGCATCTCTTTAATATATTCAGTTTAACACACCACTTCAAAATGGCCCATCCTATTACATTTTCTACATCTTTTGTCTTTAGCAGGGCATATGACACTCTGATCATGGGCACAGTTGCACCGTGTGCATCGGGAATGCTGCACCCATCCACTTCTAGGTCTATCTGTTATATTAGGTATACCGCTCACACTGTGCCTTTCACTAGCAGCTCTCCTGAACTGCTGCACTTCATCCACAATACTCTCAGACCTCAGATCAGCACTTTGCTTTTTCACCAGTTCACTCTGGCGGGCCATCCTAATAGCCCCGTCTAACGTTAAATCAGACTCTAACTGCAGCTTCAGTGAGACTTCAGCATCTGCAATTCCAATAACTATTCTGTCTCTGATTTGCTCTTCTTTAGCAACACCAAACTCACAGAATTCAGCTAGTTCATACAGGCTGCGCACAAATGACTCCACAGATTCTCCCACACGCTGATTACGTTTGTGAAAACAAGCTCTCTCATGAATCACATTTCTTTTGGGCACAAAGTGGGCACTGAGTTTATCCATAACTATTTGAAAGTTAAATTATTTCCCTTCTTGGAAAGTAAAAGCATTGAACACTGGCTCCACATCTTTCCCCATAGAGTATAAAAGAGAATTAACTTGTACTTCACCACTCTTTTTGTCCAGCTTGGAAGCAATCCTAAAGCGCTGAAACCGCTGACGCCATGTGAGCCAAGCTGCAGGCTGAGAGAAGTCAAAAGGCTCAGGTGGGGTAAACTTTGACATCGTCATCGATCAGGAAACAGAAGCGCAGGCAAGAACTTCTGACACCATGTCATGAGATCCAGGACACATGCAGGACACAGCAAAGATGGTACAACTCTATTTTATTACAGAGCATGGAAATATACATCTGGTATGGTTGATCTCACTAACTAACTGCGACACAGACAAACGGACCTAAGCCTCGCCCCCAATCTAGTGACGTCACTCCCTGCTCTCATCACAAACCCCTTTTTACTAGTGCGCAGCAGTTAGTGTGCCACTCGTAATTTAGCCCAAAGTGTTTGTATTGCAAAAGATCTGCATGAAAGATACATTTACATTGTTTTGGCAGCCCAGGAGCATAACTGGTTGAAAAACCTCTTGAGTATATTTATCTCATCTACATTACTGTGGATCATAGGGGCAAATGATCTCCTGCACTGATCAGATAGTCACTGTGTAAGATGCAGCATTTCTGGGTTGCATCTAGAGAGGTGTGGTCATAACCATGTCATGATGGGTAATGAGGTGTCGTATGGGCGGTTTGTCATGGATAAGCCAGGGTACATCTTAATCAAATCCGAAAAGCAATACAGATACAAGGAAACAGGTTAGGTAGCTGGCTAGACCTCCCAACCTGTGACAATCTGGCATAATTTACAAAGGTTGGAAGGTCTAGAGTCCTGTGGGATGCCCTCCAGTCTCTTTAGGGCAGTTAAAAACCCACAATTTTGAGTGGCAAACTGAAGAAAATGGGGATGAAAAAAATAATGCAGGTATATTGCAAAGTATTTTTATATATGTATAATTAAACACTTTATGATATATTACATGTTAATTCTACTTTACAGACATACATGGATAGGTGTCTCGGATGCTTATTTCCTATAGCAGATGAGCACTGAGCATTTGCGGTGGAACCAGTCTTGCTGCCTATGACCAAATATCTGCTTTAGTATCGTTGGGCATAGTTGGTACTTATGTGTGCTGGGTACAGGAGCCAATCCTTGCAAACAATTGTCAAAAATACAGTGTATTAAGCACTATTAAAATACATTTACAACACTTATAAATAATAAAAGTACCCAGATACTTATAAATTGCAGAATGGTATTTCTGAAGAATGCAGGTTTTAATAAATTATATTAATTCTATATTGTACAATTTTTCAGGGCTTTTAGTATAAATATCTTAGTGAATTGTTTTCTACTAGAAAGCAAAAAGGCATTTGCAAAAGCTACTTCAAAATAATGCTTTTCTACACAAGAGCAAATGAACTAATAAATCATATACAGCAGGCAAGAGCAGTGTGAATATTTCAGTTTGATCTCATGTACATATTTGTCTTAAAGCAAATGTTAACTAACAGATTGCTGCTAAACAATTCATATAGTAAGTAGTATTTATGGTTGCTTTGTTTGTAACACCTTAGAATACAATCACAGGAATAGGTGGTTATATCATCTCATTTTAATATTATTATAATATAAAATATGCATCTTGTTAACACCGTGTAATAGAAAATAATTATTTTATGTAAATGACGTCTGTAATTGCATTGGGTATGGTAATTGGAAATGTTTATTAATTATCTATGTTTAATTCATGTTCGCTTATTTGTATTTGACCGGTCAGCTGTTTTGGTGACATTCAGTAAAAAAACGCAAGTCTTATGATAAGTGTCTGGTTACAATAGGATTCTTTTCATAATTTTATAGAAAAAGCTCAAATTATAAAGTACATTAATATATTTTCATTGTTTTATTATGGATGTGAGTCCAATGCCTATTAAGAATACAATGTATAGGGAGTGGCACTGAAAGCACTAGGAGTTAAAATCTAGAGTTTATAATCTCTGTTATGCAGTGCAATATGCTACAACAGGGATTCTAAACTCTAGATTGTAACTCCTAGTGCTTGTAATGCCTCTCACTATGCATTGTACTCTGCTCTATTTCAAACCCTATCCAGGAAGAGGATTGAATAAGAGAGGCATATGTGTTATTAAGCCCAGGGCACACACACCTCCACTTTTCCAATGTCTAATAAAGAAAATGTCATTTGTCTTTATTGATCAATAAGTATTTTATACTTAATGGGACAGTACAGTTAAAATTAAACATTCATGATTCATGATGCAATTTTAAACACATTTCTAATTTACTTTTATCATCAAATTTGCTTTGTTCTCTTGGTATTCTTTTTGAAAGCTCAACCTAGGCCGGCTCATGGGCTGGTTCCTAAGCCCTTGAAGGCCGCCTCTTATCTTAGTTCATTTTACATACGTTTTTCATAGCTAGACAGCGCTAGTTCATGTGTGTCATAAAGACAATATTTTGTTCATAGCCGTGGAATTATTTAGTCAGCACTAACTGGCTAAAATGCAAGTCTGTAAATTGCACTGAGATAGGGAAAGGTGCCCTAGATAAGGACGGCTTTACTGATGTGCTATCCAGATCAGGTATCATAATTACCAACTTTAATGCACATTATACGCATGGCACACACCATTCACTTAATAACATCCTGGACAGTAAAAAAGCACCCTCGACCTGGAACTCCAATATCTGTCTTACTTTAAGACTGCTCCTGAGAGTCAGAATAGGATAGATTGTAACAGCTATGGGCCTGCCCTAGTGCAAACATTAGTAACTATATCACTGCTGCATGGTGCACAATATACGCCTATAATTTAAATGACAGGTGTTGATCAGATTGACTCAAGTTGAAAACTATCTGTTTTGTTGATTTAGTTTTTATTTCACATTAGCAAACTGGTTTTGATCTACCTTGTCCTCTAATAACATCACTATTCACAAGTACCCATAGTACCATCAGTATATACCAGTGACTCCTTAGATATACAAGTAACGTGAAATGGAGAGCTGTAAAACCTTATAGTGGAAATGTATTAGTGGATTTTAACTATGATCTTAGCAGCTTAATTAAATTGGGCTCTATATACGCTAACTATTCTGTTTACTTCAATAATTATGTCAACCTAAACTCAATTTAATGTAAGCATCAGCTAGTGATTAATGTGTATCTTTTTTCCTATTTTATTGAAACCCCACAATTCTCATTCTCTTATTGATAGGCTGGTGTCCCGCTGTCGGCAGCCGAGATGGTGGGATATAGCTGCTCTAGTCAGTGACGTTATTGTCTAAGATTTTTAAATAGATTTTGGGATAAAGGTCTAATCCCTATATTTACATTTTACAATGCCACTAAGATTGCTGAAGGGAAACAGAAGCTGTGAAGTTTTAACTTTTGAATTAACAGCCACAATGATGATAAATTCACTCTCCCCATCCAGTGTTACACGTTGAGATATCCACTAACCTAGGTATTTAGAGTTATTTTTGATGGAAATTTCTTTCTGAAGCGCCAGTTTGATCTGGATGGAGTATTATGTGAAGTTGTTTCATGTCTGAATTTAAGTACCTCAATTTTCTAATATTTGTATAGCACGCCTCTAAACACAACTAATGCAAGTCTTATATGTATATTGTGAGCCACTTGGCAAGTTCTTTAAGATCCTGACTACGTATTATTGATTTACTTATTCTGTAGTTATAAATTTCTCCCGCTAGTATAATTTATCACTTTAGTCTTAAGGGGCCAAGAGTGGCCCTACATGTTTCAATGCTACTAATATAGCTACAATTACAGCAAACAGAGTCCAATTCTTGACTGCTAATTCCCTTAGAGTCCTATTTCTCCACAATTTAAGAATAGATCGTCAAAGGGAAGTTCCTGTTTTGTCTCAGAGTTCAATTATAGGCCTTTATTTATATTGGCCAATTAAGAAACAATATGATATGGGCATAATTAACTAGTTAAAGTGCTGTTAATAGTTTCACAAAATTCTACCAGACTGTAAATATGAGAGATGTTGTATCTTGAATTTAGTTTTCAGATGTGCATATTCATCTTGTCAACAACTTGTTTTACATCTTTTTACATTACATACTATATCACAAGTTTATTATAGTTCATAAGGGCTCCAAAGCACTTTAAATTGATGCCATGATTTCCTCTTGGTTTGAGCCCATACTATTTGAATACAAAAAGCTGCTATATATATTCCATAAAATTAGAAATGGAGGTTTACCATTTGGGATAAAAAAGTTGTCCCTTGATGTTCAGGATTGTCTTCTGTAGTTTTCTACCCTCTGTAGAACAGTAAGGTCCAAAAGTGGCCTCAGATGCCATTTAGAAGACATATAATTTAACTAACAAGCATTATGTATACTGATATTTTCTAAACAATGCCATATAAATGTGTTTTGTATATCTTGGTGGAACTAATATTGGATGTATAACTTGAAACACTTTCTGTGTATGAATTTTCCTGAAATGCATTGTCTGTGTACTGTAAGCTAAACCTCAAAAAAAACATTTAAAAAAATAAAATAAATAAAATATGTGTATACAAACATATAAACACACACATATATATATATATATATATATATACACTTTGCTGCCCATCATTGCCCGAGGCCATGTGCTAGGTTCTGTGCCATGCCTATGGAAGTGCACTCTCATGTGCACAAAGCTTCCATGCAGTTCACATTAGGCTCAACTAGTAATACCAGCGCACCTTTATGAGTGGAGCGCAAATATAGCGTTTGCAATAGCACAATTTTGCGAATCACTCGTAATCTTTCCGAAAATGAGTAGACTGCTTCCAAGATTGTGTATTAATACAAATCATATTCTAGATTTTTATCTATATTGTTGGTGGCCCTTGCTCAACACAACAACATGGGCAGAATTTATATTACTGGTGTAAATTATTTTAAGCTGGTCAATAGCAGTTCACATGGCTGCCGAGAATGTAATTTTTTTAAAGCTAGTTAGTTATTAGAATCAGAATGTTGATATTTGACTTGTATAAAGAATGTTCTCCTTGACATTTTTTCTGCCATAGAAAGAAGGGCAACATTGGAATATCACATGAACACTTGATTATTAAATCTAGTAATATGTAAAGTTAATATTTGAATGGCAAGTGTGACATTGAGATACACAACTTCAATATAAACTGATTAGTCTACACATAATGCTTTAACAGTGGAAATAAATCCACATCATTGTATTTTTAATGTTTTAAAGTTTTAACATTGTATGAACTACAAAATTGTATGAACTGCAACATTGTATTTACATAGGAACTGACAGTAAAGTTTATTTAAGATTATTTTTGTTTTAACATATATTTCTATATTAAGATTAACTGAAATTGATAGTGAATGCTATTTCAGGTACATTTGGGGAAATAAGCACACCTTATATATACAAATTTTCAACATTTATACATGGTTACACATAGAAATAGTAAAAGCAAATAATTTATTTTTGAGCACATATATATTTTAATCTTTTAAAATAAAAAAATTTTTGGTTGAAAATAAGAAATATTCACTTTGAAATATACATTTGGTTTATACACGACTCATATAAAAAATCATTGTCACTAAGATAATCCACAAGAGTGATACAGGAGAATACAAATAGCATCTGGATATTCACATATCCATACCCACAGCTCTTTTAGTGCTCCCCACTCCTCCGCAAAAATTGAGATACACAATGTTAACAATTTCATATTCAAATGCAATATTCAAATATTACATTTAATTATTGATTCCTAAAGACAATAGAAAATAATATTTGAATGTGTATATTTGAATGCTACATTTAAAACCTTTATTGATAAAATATTTTTTTTTGTGTGGAGAAAACAGATTTAAAATGTTTGTCACAAGAAGTTTGATAAATATCTGATTTAAAAATCTCAATTCAACTGCATTAATAGGATCCTGCTACTCTCCCAATTACAGCTTGTTTCTAATTTATTTCATAGATGCTAACTGATTTCCCATAACTACTAAAAGCTTCCCATTTTTTTTTTACATTCTCCTAATCCTCCCAGACATTATTCCTTTGTTCTAACAGCCTTAAATAGGACCTACTGGCCTTAAACGAAATCTATCCAAACACTCTCTCAACTGACCACTATTACTGTCTTCCTAATCCATAAACCACATTCAGAAACTTCATTAATAATTTGATGACAGTCAATAGAAAGTGTCTTACACTCATTTTTTGGTCAATCAACCTCCTTATCTTACTAGCTTATTAACATTATTCTTCTGAAATATATGTATAGAATCACATATTTTAAGTGAATGTAGGGTTACTTAAAGGGACAGTCAAGTCCAAAAAAACCTTTCATGTTTCAAATAGGGCATGTAATGTTAAACAACGTTACAGTTTACTTTTATCACCAATTTTTCTTTGTTCTCTTGGTATTCTTAGTTGAAAGCTAAACCTAGTATGTCTCATATGATAATGTCTAAGCCCTTGAAGGCCGCCTCTTATCACATGCTTTTTTATTTGCTTTTTACAACAGTGGAAAGGTAGTTTATGTGAGCCATATAGATAACGTGATGATCACGCCCGTGAATTGTGGCAGACACTGCACTATTTGGCTAAAATGAAAGTCAATAGATAATAAATACAATGTCATGTGATCAGAGGGCTGTCAGAAGATGCTTAGTTACAAGTTAATCACAGAGGTAAAAAGTATATTAATGTAACTGTGTTGGTTATGCAAAACTGGGGAATGGGTAATAAATGTATTATCTATATTTTTAAACAACAAAAATTCTATCTATATATCATCTATCATCTATCTATCATCTATCTATCTATCTATCTATCTATCTATCTATCTATCTATCTATCTATCTATTTAGGAATTTTAATGAATTCTTGAAAAGCACCAAGATTTTCTTATGCATTCATAAAAAAAATATATACAAACTTGTTCTAAATATGCACAATAACAATATATTTCATGTGATTAAAATATAGTAATCCAGTGACTGCGTAAGCATTTATTCATGAACATGTTAACTGCTACTACATGCTAGACCAGTGACTGCATTTGTTGGGTGTAATCTGCACCCATAGTCAGATTTACTGCAATATCCAGTAGCTTTTACCACAACAGATGCAAAGATGGCAGTGACAAATTATTGTGTTTCCCAATTCAACTAACACCATCCTTTTTAATACCTTTATGTAGGAGTATTTTTAATGTGTGCACTGTGTGCAAGAAACAATTATCATGGAACCAAGTTTTATCCAAACAGCTGTTCCATATGTGGACAGATGTACTTCTCTGCCTAGCAACCAGAGTCACGAGTTTTACCATAGCAACATGGTCATGTAAAAGCCTTTCCCCTACTGACCCCATGGTAAGCTTATCATTTTCCTTAGCAGCTTATACAAAGCTTATACATTTAGAGTAATACTTGGCTAGATTTGTTTGATTTTTTTAAGAACAAAGTTACCAAACTGCAACATGTAATATCTTATTTATTTGTTTGTAGTGTTCTGCAGCTATATATATATATACACTTTTTTGTCTGTGTATTTACATTTGTGAAGTTTGTTGGACTTGGATTGAGAGTTATAGTGTATCTAGTGTAGCCTATAAGTTATTGTCCCAAGTACAGAATGGATGGTGGCATAAAAGGGATTTCTAAGTTGATATGGAAATGCAGAAAAATGCAATCCAAATTTGCCTGGAAATCATATGTTAATTTAATAGATGCACTTTTACAAACACAAGTATATAAAAAATGCTTATAATCAAATGTGCATTGTAAAGTCAGCTTATATATCCCTTTAATTATACAATATGATTATTTACCCAAGGACGATTAAAATAATGCAGGATCCATACAAGGCAGAATAACATCTGCGTATTTGTGCACATCCAAGCCCGGTCTTTTCATGCATATTTCAAAAGAAATGTAACAGACGATATACAAACGACAAATTACGCAAATGGAGTTGTATTGTGATCTAATGGGGAACTAAGAGGAACATGTGGCTTTAACAGGATATTTGGATTTATTTAATTCCACAGCCATGACATCTTGGTCTCTTTTATTCAGCATGTTTTAACTGTTTCAGTGGCTTTTATACAATAATGTTTTAATGAATACTCAGATTACATGCAATAAACAATAGATAGAGAAGAATAAAAAACAGAGGCGCCAACATGGCCTAATATCCCCCAAACAGGAGAAAAAAACAGCACAGGGGAATGTGGATACTCACAAACATAAAGCACCCAGCGGGTGCTAGTAGAGCAGGCTGGAACTTCACAGTGGTCCAGCACACTGAATCCTTGGCGTAGAAACAGTCAGAAATCCTCTGAAAATCCAATGTTCAGGTGCCTATAGATGTATGAGAAGACAAACCAACATGGTCTAATATCGTCAGTACAAGGAGAAAATGACCCCAAATGATTGCACTTACTAGATGGTGAGCACCTGCAGGTGCAAATACAGCGAACTGGAGCCAAATCGTCACCCAGTAGACTATCACAGAGCAATCCTTAACAGAACCAGGAACAGATAGAAGATTTTCACAAAGAGTGATATAAACCACAACAGCAAGTGTATATATAAAAAAAATTGAAAAGTCTTTATTAACACAGCGACGTGTTCCTCAGCCTACTCAGGGCTGTTTCCTCAGGCTATAACAAACAATAGATAGAGATAGATAGATAAATAGATGATAGATAGATAGATAGATAGAGATGGATAGATGTTAGATAGAAATAGATAGATTGATATTTTGGCCCCAATTTATCAAAGGTCTTGCGGATCTGATCCGACATTGAGGATCGGGTCCACAAGACCTCGCTAAATGCGGAGAGCAATACGCTCTCCGCATTTAACATTGCACCAGCAGCTCACAAGAGCTGCTGGTGCAACGCCACCCCCTGCTGACTCACGGCCAATCGGCTGCCAGCAGGGAGGTGTCAATCAACCTGATCGTATTTGATCGGGTTGATTTCCGGGAATTCCTGTCCGCCTGCTCAGAGCAGGCGGACAGGGTTATGGAGCAGCGGTCTCTGAAGACTCACCAGAAACTCGGCCCTTCAAGCTCTGTACGGAGCTTGATAAATGGGCCTGATAGAGATAGATAGAGATAGATAGATGGGGCAGATTTAGTAAGCAGTGGATGCTGCTTTCTACGCTCATAGTTTCTGGCTCAACACAAACTAAAGTTAAGAAGCAGTGGTTGTAAGACCACTGCTCCTTAACTTGTCCCCCACCTTTTAGATGGCGGACTGCTATCATCCCGATTTGATACGATCAGGATGATTGACACCCCCTGGGAATGTGCAGGGCATTTAATAAATCTACCCCATAGCCTGATAGATAAATGATGTATAGATAGAGTAATAGATAGGGACTCAGTCAGAAAGCACTACAATAGATAATAGATATGTTAAATCGTACTCAAGCATTAACTGCTCTAGAATTAAAGGGACATGAAACACACATTTTTTCTTTCATGAGTTAGAAAAAGCATGCAATTTCAAACATCTTTCTAATTTACTTCTATTATCTAATTTGCTTAATTCTCTTGATATACTTTGCTGAAAAGCATATCTAGATAGGCTCAGTGGCTGCTGATTGGTAGCTGCACACGGATGCTTCGTGTGATTGGTTCACCCATGCGCATTGCCATTTCTTCAACAAAGGATATCTACAGAATGAAGAAAATTAGATAATAGAAGTAAATTGAAATGTTGTTTAAAATTGTATTCTCTACCTGATTCATGAAAAGAAATCATTGGGTTTAGTGTCCCTTTAAGCTTTTTGCCTGTGTTGGTTTGCACTCTTAGTTGAAAGTTGTTTTCCCTCTCACGCTAACCCGACGCGTGTAAAAAGCCAAACTTAGAATATTGCGCACACGTGATCACTTATTCCCCCATAGGATTCAAACAGAAAGTTGAAAAAAAAATATATATATATATCGAACATACTCTTCTATGTGCAGAACATTGGTATGTGAAATATTTATAGTAAATACCCAGTATAACACTTTATTAAAGTGAAGGTCCATTTTGATGAATTAGTGCCCTTGTTTTTAATAAACCTATTAAAAACAAGAAAACAAGGGCACTATAATTCATCAAAACTGACATTTCACTGTTTTCTTCAAAAACTTTCCTTTTAATCCTGGCAGCCGCTCCAGCACTTCCTCCGCCCGTCGCAAGCCGTCTTCACAGGTCCAAAATGACGAATCCGGCTTCCTCCAATCACAGAGTTGCATCAGGCCAAAACTCCCCAGGGGGGGGGGGGAAGCTGTGATTAGAGGAAGTCGGATTCATCATTTCCGACGTCTGCAGAGGCTTCCGACGTCCGGGGGAATCGCTGGAGCGGCATTCAGGATTAAAAGGTAAGTTTTTAAAGAAAACTGTGAAATGTCAATTTTGATGAATTAAATTGCCCTTGTTTTTAAAGTTTCAAAAGTTTATTGAGATTCAAGCTTTTACATAGAAATAAACATACAAAATAAAATCAATTACACTCGTGAGTCATTTTGCGTCTTGCTTTTGTGGGGGTATGGATAAAGGGGGTGGAGGGGTGGGGGGGAAAGGGGGATTCAAGTATTGTTACAATAAATATCAGAGTTGAGAGAGAGAGTCGTTGTACAATAAGGTATACCGTCCAGGCCTGCATGTTTCTCTAGCGTTGCTAAGGGCTTTTCTGTGACTTTTTCTTTTCTAGGGCTTATTTAAGCTACTTAGGATAGGAGTGTATGTATGTTTCCCATACAAAAAGCATCTGAGCGTATAAGTCTAAATTTTTATTTTTCATGTAAAAATATTCCTCCAGAGATATTGTGCGATTACACTCTGAGTGCCAGTGTGCCAGGGAGGGGATCTTGTCTGACTTCCAGTTCCTCGCAATCAGAATTTTAAAACTATTGCTCAGGATATGAAATAATTTTTTTAATGGAGTAGAAAGTTTTCTCGGGGTCTTGTTAAAGAGCCATAAGCAAGGATCTAAGGGAGTGGGTATTCCTAGTATTTTACTGGTTTCCTGAGCTACCTCGTTCCAAATAGGCATTAATTTGCTGCATTGCCACCATATGTGGGACATGTGGCATTCCCCAGATCCACATCTCCAGCATTGTGCTGATTTGAGTTTATATATTTTTTTACACCGTTCTGGGGTTAGGTACCATCTCTGAAGTATTTTTAAATTGAGCTCAACGAATTTGCAGGAGATTGAGGTTTTCTTTATATTGGTAAAAATTTGCAAGGCATCTGTATATGTGATTTCTATTCCTAATTCAGAATTCCATCTGTCTATGTAGTATGGCAGAGCTCCGTGCGGTTGTTGTGATAGGAGGGAATGTGTGATAGATAGAGCGTGTCTGGTTAGGGTGCTTTTATGACAGATAGATTCGAAAGGTGTCATTGACCTGATCATGTTATTGGATTGTGGGTGAGATGTGATATATGATTGACACTGTCTGTAGAAGAACCAGTCTCCAAGGACAGAGAAGCCCTCAGAGACCAGCTCCTCTATACTAGGAGAGTATTGTTCATTTCCCAAGTGGTGGATCTGCAAGGATCTGATGGAATTACCTGCAAGTCTAGCTGCCATCGAAAGACCAGGCCGGAATTCGTTATTGTGTGTTAACGGTGTTAAAGGTGAGAATTTTGTCGATATATTGGGGTACTCAGTCAGAACCCTGTCCCAGACTCTGAAGGTTTCTGAAATAGTTTGTGTGGTGGATTTTAAGAATCTATCTCTATCCCTTGGCGACCAGCATAGTTGGCCCAAGTGTTGATTTTGTGTCATGTCGTGTTCTAATTGCACCCATGTTTTGTCATTTAGGTTCGAGCACCAGTCTATAATTCGTTGTAAGAAGGTAGCTTGTCTATATCTATGGAAATCAGGGACCCCAAGGCCTCCCATATGTATGGGGAGAAACATTAAAATTGCCCTTGTTTTTAACCGGTTTATGAAAAACCGGGCACTAATTCATCAATATGGACCTTTACTTTAAATATAAATATTGCATAAATATGTTTTTACATGTTTTCGTCTACTTAACTGCAAAAGGCTCCAATGCGTATACTTATGTATTTATGTGTTTATACATGTATATATGTCTGTAAACACATATAAATACATCTGGAAATTTATATATATATCCCATGTGTGTGTGTATATATACATACCTAGGGGCTGATTTACTAAATTGTGGATGAACATGATACAATGTAGCGTATCATGTCCGCCGCACATCGATAAATGCCGACAGCATACTGTCGGCATTTATCATTGCACATGCAGTTCACCAGAACTGCTTGTGCAATGCCACCCCTGCAGATTTACGGCCAATCGGTCACTAGCAGGGTTGTCAATCAGCCCGATCATATAGTATTGGGCAGATTGAAGACCGCAGCAGACAAGAGGCAGCAGACAAGTTATGGAGCAGCGGTCTTTAAATCACTGCTTCATAACTACTGTTCCCAGCGAGCCTGAAGGTCGTTCGGAGCTTGATAATTCGGCCCCTAGACATCTTTAAACATGAATATGTATGTATGTCTATGTTAAAGGGACACTGTACCCAAAAATTTAATTTTGTGATTCAGATTGAGCATGAAATTTTAAGCAAATTTCGAATTTACTCCTATTATCACATTTTCTTCATTATCTTGGCATCTTTATTTGAAATGCAAGAATGTAAGTTTAGATGCCGGCCCATTTTTGGTGAACAACCTGGGTTGTCCTTGCTGATTGGTGGATAAATAAATCCACCAATAAAAAAGTGCTGTCCAGAGTACTGAAACCAAAAAATAGCTTAGATGCCTTCTTTTTCAAATAATGATAGCAAGAGAATGAAGAAAAATTGATAATAGGAGTAAATTAGAAAGTTGCTTAAAATTGCTGCTCTTTCTGAATTACAAATGAAAAAAATTGGGTTCAGTGTCCCTTTAAAGCCCTTTGCCTACCATTTTTTTCCAACATCTGAGACCTCATATTTTTGATCCCTTGTTGTGCAATGTTGTTTTAATAATTTTCATTAGATGGTGTTAGAGTGTAAGTGTACTTTGTAAAGTATTTTTGAATGTGCTTTGTGAGTCTTTTTTGTCTTTGTGAAACAGTCAACCAGAGCTCTGAGGTCGCGCTAACCCAACGCGCAATAACATCAATTGCGCTCAAGTGATCATGTTTACTTTCAACTTGTAAAGCAAGCGAAAACATTACGCATTCAAACAGCCGTGGTTAACCCCTTATCGCTCATACGTAACTGTTAACGTAATCTGACCCATCGTTGGTTTACCGAAATGTTCCGCTTGCTTCCAGTAGTGCATTGCTGCTCCTTTAATAAAGGATACCAAGTCGATGAAGCAAAATTGATATTAGTAGTTAATTAGAAAGTTATTTAAAGCTGCACGCTCTATCTGAATCATGAAAGAAAAAAAAATGGGTTTCATGTCCCTTTAAGACAGCAGCTACTTAACTAGCGAAATACTTAAATGCTGCGCCCCAACACTGCATCCACAGCTTAATAAATAGGGCTTACAGTCTTTAATGACCCTTTAAGCATTTATTAACAGACCCCAAGCTTAGTCCATCGATGCTAACGAGCAAATATCTTTATCCTTTATAAGAGAGGAGAAAGATTTTTTTTTCTCTTTGGTATTTTGATATTTTAATATCAAATTATTTTTTTATATTTATAATTCATCACTACTTTCTACGATTGACTCTGTGTTTGCCAGTCTGGCAGCCAAGGGTATAAAATAACAGCTTCTCACATGACAACAATCCCTTGACAGTCATACAGACAGATTCCCTTGTTTCCTTTATCTGTCCCAAAGCTGTTATATAGCTCTGGAGATGGAGGATGAAGCTTAGCAGGATGTGAGCAGTGCAGTCAATAGGGACGCCTTCTGTCAAGCCCTTTACGAAATCCTTTCTCCGGTGAATTCAGCAGCAGAATGTTTAGGATATAAAAATCTAGCATATTGGTGGAATTTATTAGTCTTCCAGTGCCAGAATCTATATATAAAAAACAAATTGGATAAATACCTGGAGAATTACATTATAATTTGAAGATTTTGTAATTTTCAATTGGAAATCTTACAAAGTGAGCGCCAGTATAGTAAAATAGCTAATTTTAACTTTTTTTTCATGCATATCGCCATCATATATTAAACCAAACAAATATTTCATTATTCCTCCAATGCACATTGACTCTTTGCTTTTCAGAGTGGTCATACATTCCAGCCCTCTAAAGAAGCTAAGGATTCCGTTATTATTATGATTGTTGGACATTATCATTTATATGCACTTATCATATCCATATTGTTGGATTGGAATGTCACATTAGCAACATTATAAGTAACACTATTGCACCTTCAGATTGAAAAACATAATATTTAGCTCTGGTTTTGGGCAGTTATGAAATTAAATCCTTATTTATATGGATGTTTATTTACAGTGATGACTGACCACAATGCACTAGTTTTACTAAAAAGGGTATCTGAGGCAGATATCAGTTGTTGCATACCTAGATAGGATACAGAACAGCAATGCACTGTGGACAACTAGTTGGTGATTGGTGACTGCACATTTATGCCTCTTGTCATTGGATTAGCTTGCTCCCAGCAGTGCATTTCTGCTCCTGAGACTACCTAGGTATACTCTACAACAAAGGATGCTGAGAAAATTAAACAAATTTGATAACAGAAGTAAAATTGAAAATTGTTTAAAAATACCCTGTTCCTTTAATTAGCATGGGCATTAAAACAATGAACTTCTTTTGCAGTGGAAAATGTGAGATGTAATTTGGAATACACTTTTTTGTATGAATTATGGACGTAAGCTACATGTGGAGCGCTAATTTAAGGGCGATAAATAACCAGCCATTGCAATTAGCGCTCAGAAAAAAATTTCTAAATGTCCCCCAATTGCCCCCAAAATAAATTATTATTTTTGAAGCTTTTTTAATTAAAAAAATACTGCAAAAAGCAGTTACGAGGGGTTAGAGTTGTCAGGTGTGAGGTGGCAATCTGATCTCTGGTTGATTTTCTGAGCTCTAATTGCTACCGTGAGCTTGCTTCTAATGTCTGGTTTTTATTGCGCACCCAAACACGGGCACATTTTCTGGTTTGTGGGTGCGCGACTTGTTATCTGGCCCAATATTAGTCAATAGCGATGTGTATAATTTTCTAAATTTAGTTGATTGAGCGGGAAGAGTTTGTATCTGTTTGGGGATTACATTACATGTTGGAGTACCCAGTAATAATTTGTGTCATCAGGGGGTTTACCAAATATCTGTAGAAATGAAAAAGTAAAAAATGACTTGATAAATGTGTGATTAAAGGGACATGAAACCCTTTTTGTTTTCTTTTACGATAGAGAAAACATATTTATACAACTTCCCAATTAAACCTATTATCCATTTTGCTTAATTCCCATGGTATCCTTTGTTGAAGGAGCATAAATGCTCTACTGTGAGCTAGTTTAACACATCGATAAGCCAACGACAAGAGGTATATGTGCATCCACCAATCAGCAACTAGCTCCCAGCTCCTGAGCGTTCCTAGATATGCTTTTCAGCAGAGGATACCAAGAGAAGTAAATAGGAAAGTAAAAAATAAAAATAAAGTTTTTAAACATGTTAACAATTAACCATGCTGATAGTTACAGGGGCGACTCTCAATGAATAATCTAAAAAAAGGCTCTGTTCCTGCGAGTTGCAAGATGTCTCCCCTAGAAAGCGATTTAGCTTGTTGGAAACAGAGACCACTCTGGGACAAGGGGACACATTACTCTGCTTTCAGCATATATTACAATCGCTTCTATTTTTGTATACATTTGTTTTTTTGTTATGGTAATACGGGGCAAGATTACAAGTGGAGCGATATTTAATACTCCTGCTCGAGGGTTAACTGCACTAGAAGTAAGCTTTTTGCACTTATATTATGAGTTGAAATTAAAATTATCTCGCTCGTGTAGTAACACGACTAGCGCAAAAAGCCAAGCGTAATAGAAGTCAATGCACCCTACTCACTCGCAAACACAATCACATATTCTCATGTGCGCTAATATTTCATATTCCAATGTTCTTCACATAAAATAATATGTTCTATTTATTCATAAATATATATTTCTACATATATCTGATGTTTTTGGTACAATATATATATATATATATATATATATACAGTATATATATATATATATAGATGATTATATATAGGTATAGATATATACATACATCCACAGGGGAAATTGTAAACACTAAAAATACTAGTCTCTAGTGTTTCCATATAGTGCTGATTGCACTCACTTCTTTTTACCATACATATATATATATATATATATATATATATATATATATATATATATATATATATATATATATACAGTATATATATGAATATCCTATATTATAAAAGACAAGAGTTTGTCTGAAGCCGTCATGCGCAGTTCAGACAAACTCTTGTAGCTGATCGCACGAGCACCCACCCGGCAGCAGCGCGAGGACCCGGCAGCACAGCTGATCAGTGAAAGAAAGCAGCGCGAGGACCGGCAATTGAAGGAAGGAGAGAGAGAGAGAGAGAGAGAGAGAGAGAGAGAGAGAGAGAGAGAGAGAGAGAGAACAACAAGGCCCGTGTCAACGGGCTTTAGGACTAGTCTATTTATAAATACATAGAACATATTCTGCTATGTGCAGAACATTGGAATGTAAAATATTTACAGTAAATAAACAATATAACACTTTATTAAATATGAATATTGCATAAACATGATTTTTTCATCTACTTAACTGTAAAGGGCTCCAATGCACTTATATATATGTCTATATGTGTGTACATACATATGTATCTATATGTGTATATATATATATATATACATATATATATATTTATTTATATATGTCTGTAAATACATAATTAAATACATATGTACACTCATATAGACATTTATATATAATAACAGGAAAGAAGGATGCACTCTCTAGGATTTTCAATGTTACCCATTTAATGTAACGTTTCGGGTGTTATCCCCTTTGTCAGACTGTACAAAATAACATATACACATACATATACATCTTTAGAAATGTTTATCTTTGTATCTCTATGTTAAAGCCCTTTGCCTGTTTTTTTTTCTTAAGCCTGCTACCTCATATCTTTGAGCCTTTATAACTTTTGTGTGGAATATTTTTTTATAAAAAACCATGTTTAATTAGATAGGGTTATTATTACTGTAACTGTACTTTGTAGTGTATTTTGATGTTTTTTGTGACATTTTTTAGTTTCACGAAACAGTTAACTAGAGCTCTGATGACGTGGTAATCATTCTAGCGTAAATTGCGATTGCACTCAAGTGATCGCGCTAACTTTCAACTTCTAATACCAGTGGTAAGCCCGACGAGCACAAATACCCTTGATAAACCCCTTATCGTTCGCACGCAAATGTTAGCACTCCAAACCTAATTTTGCCCTAAGTGCTTTGTGTGTTTTGACACAATCGTGTCACCTCTCAGCACGAAAAAAAAACCCAGTGAGATTTGCAGGGAAAACATTTAGATAATACGCCTGGGTAGAGAAATTTCAGCTAAGCCCATTAAACTCGTCTGTTCAGCCCATTTGCTGGGGCAGGGAATCTCATTTTACATTACAATCGGCTTTGAATTTCATTATAAATACAAATTCCACTGCATTTTTTTTTTGCATGTGCAGCATAGTTGGAAGTCCTCTCACTACCTTAAGCTAAATCTCTCCAAAACTGAGCTCCTTATTTCCCCCGCTTTTTCTAAAATCTCCACCCCCCATCTCTCTATAACTGTCAACAACTCTATTATTACCCCTACCGCTCATGCCCGATGTCTTGGGGTCACACTTGACTCAGATCTTTCTTTCACTCCTCACATTCAGGCCTTGGGGTCAATTTAATAATGTGCGAGCGGACATGATACAATGTAGCGTATCATGTCCGCTGCACATCGATAAATGCAGACAGCATACACTGTCGGCATTTATCATTGCACCAGCAGTTCTGGTGAACTGCTGGTGTAATACCGCCCCCCTGCATATTCGCAGCCATTCGACTGCTAGCAGGGGGTGTCAATCAACCCGATTGTATTTGATCAGGTTGATTTCTGTCCGCTGTGCCTCAGAGCAAACGGACAAGTTATGGAGCAGCGGTTTTTAGACATACGGGGCATCAAGCTCCGTACGGAGCTTGATAAATATGCCGCCTTGGCTAAATCCTGCCACTTCCAACTTAAAACCATCTCTAAAATTAGACACTTCCTTACACAAGACACAACTAAGATTTGAATCCACTCTCTCATCCTTTCTCGCCTTGACTATTGCAACTCTTTCCTCTCTGGTCTCACTAGCTGCTGCATAGCTCCTTTGCAATCCTTAATGAATGCCTCTGCCAGGCTCATCTTCCTTACACGTCGCTCTTCATCTGCTGCA
This sequence comes from Bombina bombina, assembly GCF_027579735.1. NCBI lineage: Eukaryota > Metazoa > Chordata > Amphibia > Anura > Bombinatoridae > Bombina > Bombina bombina. Next base: position 198,579,179 of record NC_069508.1, on the reverse strand, counting down.
CCTCTCTGCCAATCCCTTCACTGGCTTCCTCTATCCTCCAGGATTAAACACACATTTCTGACTCTCACATACAAAGCCCTTAACTGCACTGCTCCCCTATATCTCTGACCTTGTCTCCAGATACTCTCCCCCCATCCCCTTCGCTCTGCTCACAACCTCCTACTCTCCTCCTCTCTTGTTACCTCCTCACATTTCCGTTTACAGGACTTCTCCAGATTGGCTCCCATCTTGTGAAACTCTCTGCCTCGCTCCACAAGACTCTCCCCTAGTTTTGAAAGCTTCAAGCACTCCCTAAAGACTCTTCTGTTCAGGGATGCTTACAACCTACACTAACCTTCCCTAATACCAGTTCCTCTCCTCCATTGCTATCGGCCATGAGCCTCCTTAGAATGTAAGCCTAAGAGCCCAACTGCTTGCAGATCACCTTCACAAGAGCTGACTGCAACAGTGCGACTCTAGGCAGGGCTCTCTACCCATTTGATCCCAATAATTGCTACCTTGTATACTGTCTATGTTTATAGTACTGCGGAATCTGTTGACACTCTACAAATAACCGATAATATATTGTAATAATAATAATAGTTTTGTTACAATTTCTATTGTGCACCTAAATAATTTATTCTGCATAATTTCAATTCCCCCCCCCCATAAAATAGATTACCCCCCCCCCACACACATATTTTAAAAGCTTCTAAATTCTAATTTTGTTAGCAAAAATTTTAATTAATTTGAACATATGTTCACAGGATCCCCTGGAGTAAGATTATCTTTCTCTTTTGCTGTGGCCAGTTTGGAAGAGATATAAAAAAGCTCCTGCAATCGTAACAAGGTTAGGCTTCTTAACCATGCTCTTCAACCTCTTTGGAGAAACCACAAATGTAAATCACATAAAAGGGGACAAAATAAACAATTCAAGTAATATTTTTGTTACACATAATTGATTATTCTCTTTGGGATTTCATATGTCCCTTTACTAATATTTTAGAAATGATAAAATATAGACAAATGCATTTAAAGGTTTCGTTCACCTCCATAAGCAGAAGAAGGTGGCTTTTCGTGCCATGCGGTTATTTTCGTTGCTGCATTTATTCTTGTGCAACAGCAACGCAATAAAAACTGGATTTACACAGATTTTAGTGTGTTGCTGTTACACAAGAATAAATGAAGCAACGAAAATAGCTGAGCGGCATGAAGGTAAACGAAACCTCCAAATTCACATATTTAATAAAAATGTCAAAAATAATATTTGTGAAAATAACAATATAAATGATGTAAAATTCTACATCAGAATCAATTGATAATATTGTGTAAATAGCCTGTTTGCTCATAGAAAAGATAATTACTTTTGTGCGCATGTATTGACTGTGACTGACACTTTGCTGCTAATGTGCATGTGCTTGGTCCAGAGGGGCTTACTGAGAATACAGCTACAGACTAAATTAAGCTGGAGAGTAACCTAATTTAGGTTCCCTGGAGCTACAAGGTTATTATTTCTCAACTTTTTATAACATAAAATCTAAATGACCTTTTTACTCAAGATTGGTTCATTATGAGCACAGTGACAAAAATTTCAACTTTAAAGATTGCAAAAGAATTTAAAGGTCCTTGTTAATCAAACAATACCAATATATTCTAAGGACAGATAAATGTTGGGGACACAATGAATAGCTATTGAATTTAAAACTTTTTTTATCCTTTACTCATTATTTTGTTTCTATTAAACAAAAATATAAAATGTTGTTATATTTTTCCTAAGATTTGAAGTGTTTTTATTGGGAAGTTTTTTTTTGTTTATTGTTTTTTTTGTTTACAAAATGAATTAAACAGATTTTATCTCTTAAATTTAAATAAACTTTTTGGTGATTGTGTTTTAGTTGTGCACATTTTTCATAGTTTATTATATTTTAGTATTTTGTTTTTTAACCAGGAAGTTACAGCTAATCCTCATGGAGATTTCCCATCGTCCGTCATTTATTGCACCACTTTTCCAAATTATTAATGAATCAATCAATACATTTCTGAAAATATTTGCATCAACTTCAGCAGTTAATTTTTGAAAGCTTTAGGTGGTGTATACAATGATAATTAATAGGTGTTGGAGACAAATCATGAACTGCATAAAAGAACAGTGTTGTGACAGAACATACGTTCAGAACAATCGCCAGTATGTGTTGTATTTGCCCCCTGACCTATGCTGACAGTCCTCTGACATACACACAACAATACATTCATGTGTTGAAATATACATTTAAACTATAAAGTGTTCCTTTACAAACACTTCATATTCACCAATCAGCAAATGCTACCCAGGTACTGAAACAAAAATGGACCAGCTCCTAAGCTTACATACCTGCTTTTCAAATAAATATACCAAGAGAATGAAGAAAAATTGATAATAGGGGCATATTTATCAAGCTCCATCTAAAGACTGCTGCTCCATAACTTGTCCACCTGCTCTGAGGCCGGGGAAAAAAATCGAATACGATCGGGTTGATTGACACCCCCTGTTAGCGGCCGATTGGCCGCAAATCTGCAGGGGGCGGCATTGCACCAGCAGTTCACAAGAACTGCTGGTGCAATGATAAATGCCGACAGCCTATGCTGTTGGCATTTATCGATGTGCGGCGGACATGATACACTACTTTGTATCATGTCCGCTCGCACATTGATAAATATGCCCATAGGAGTAAATTAGAAAGTTGCTTAACATTGCTGCATTATCTGAATCATGAAAGAAAGAAATTGGGTTTCATATCCCTTTAAATTCAAGTATTCATGCACCAAAGTTATCATTCGTTTGCTGATCTTCGTGTTGAATATGGTTCGATTGTTTTTTAAATAAATATGGTTAACGATTCAGCTCCCACATCTAGCGGACAGATTCACTAATAGAGAAGGAAATAGGTTGACGCCTTGATAAATGTGGCCCCTAGTGGTCAGTCACAATCCATTAGAAAAGTTTTTCTATTTTTTTTTAACAAAATTCACTGTTAAAATCTATAGAACTTTTTGAAGATAAATCGTTTGTTAAGCTTCTCTAAAGGATTTGCAGAGCAAAGATTAAAGGGCCACTAAACCCAAAATCTTTCTTTCATGATTCAGATAGAGAATAGAAATTTAAACAACATTACAATTTACTTCTATTATTTATTTTGCTTCATTTTTTAGATATCCTTAGTTGAAGAAAAAGCAATGCACATGGTGAGCCAATCACACAAGGCTTCTATGTTCAGCAGCCAATCAGCAGCTGCTGAGCATATCTAGATATGCTTTTCAGCAAAGAATATCAAGAGAATAAAACAAATTAGATAATATAAGTAAATTAGAAAGATGTTTAAAATTGCATTCTCTTTCTAAATCATGAAAGAAAAAATGTGGGTGTCCTGTCCCTTTAAAAATAATAATAATAGTAATAAAAAGCAGGTTTTCTAATGGTCTCAAATGTACAAAACCAAACAAAAACTCATGGGAATCAATGTATGTGACTAATCTAATGGAATAGAATAGACCAAAGTCTTTGCTTGCTAGATGTTTGCTGCATTTAATTATAATAATGCTTGAAACACTGCATCTGTAGAATACATTTAAGGTATTACTTCTTGTCTGATCTGTTTGTAAGATAATACAATGCTGATTCCCTTTATTAGTTTCTTTTCAAGCAGTAATTTATTAGTATTGCATCACTTGCAGTCATGCACAGAAAATAGCAAATATGTATCTGCACACGGATCTGTTGCTGATTTGCAATTCATTTCAAGCCCTTCAGCAATATTTTCATGAGAAATAATTAAATACTGGCTAAGAAACACAAAAGCTGCACTTTTATACCTTTAATACTGAAGTTTCTAAATCATTCCAGGAGATAAAAGAATTACAATGTAACACCACTCATGTTGCTGCCCTGATCATTTTTGCCAAGATTTTGCAATTAGCAGAAACAAAAAGAATCACTTCATCTTTAGACCATCCACATGTATTTGATTTAGTAAAGATAACCTCTATAGTTTTTCTATCTGGTTTAGTTATCAGTCTTTCTATTTAATTAAAAATCTTCTGCTAATAACTGATGAGAATATGAGAGATTACGGATATTAAATATGATTGAGCAAATTCTTTAGCAGTTATTCAATACTTATTTGCTTATCTTCTGATTTAATATAAAATTGCAGCATAGATTTTGTGCTTCACTGTAAGAACAGAAATGACAAATTCCTTATAACTTTGCGTTATTATGTCTCATTTATTACAGTTGTAAACGTTGTGTGTTTATTAATAAAGCGTTATTTATACATGTTTGCTTAAAGGACCACTCAATTACATAATTAACAAGCATATTATATACTGTATCATGTGACAGACATCAGCCAATCACAGACTATTATACGTATACCATGTGCGCTTGTGCACATGCTAAGTAGGACCTTGTTTTCCAGAAAGTGCGCATATAACAAGATTGTGCAAAATTCCATAATGGAAGTAAATTGAAAAGTGTCTAAATTCTATCTGAATCATAAAAGTTTATTTTGATTTGAGGGTCCCTTTAAGACTTTCAAGACAAATAAACCCTTCACACCATATTATAGATAAAAGAAGAGCATTCAGTCTAGTTAACATTTAAATAAACAATTAATAGCTGAATATACTGTAGCAATAGCAGAGACAGTTCTTGACAATATTTGATATTCTATCTTTTCATAACTGTTAGTCTTTCCATTAATATTAATACCTTCGTTCACCTCTGAATTATATGAGTGGTAGTAAATATTCTGTGTTTACAACGTACCTGTAAGCTGGAACCAGGAGGCTAAGATGGAACTAGGGAGGTCCATGGGTGGAATTTCAGTGACCTGTGATGGAATTAATGTGTGTCATAGATAGTCTAGGATTGCCATGGGCGGGTTGGATGTGCCAATGCCAGGCTAAAGTTACACAGGGGACGCTTGGTGGCCCTCACCTTACTTTGTGAAGCTAGGAACATTACAGGGAAGGAAGTCAGGCAGGATGGAAGGTGAGACAGAGTTCCCAAACAGTTACATTACCACCAAGCGCAGGATGGTTCGAAGCTCTATATTTATGCTATTGAAGCTAAATAATTCGATTAGAAGGATAGACAGAACATATACAGATGATAGATAAATAGATATATAGATAGAGAGATAGATAGATACATAGATAGATTAGATAGATGATAGATAGATAGATAGATAGATAGATAGATAGATAGATAGATAGATAGATAGATATGTAATAGAGGGATAGATAGATGATAGAGGGTTAGATAGATGATAGAGGAATAGATAGATAGATGATAGAGAGATAGACAGATAGGGAACCACAAAGCACATAGTATTGTGCATCATAATAACAGCAGAGCAGATAAGCATGATATAGCATTCTGACAATGGATCTCCAAACAGAATCATATATTCCTGCTTAATGAGCTTCTCGAATGGGTTTATGCTGAATGATAAGCCTTTTTCAAATGTAAAGCCATTATCCTCCAACAGAAAATAAATATTCAAACACTTGCCAATGACATTGAATCATATTATAGTGTCAAACAGCTGTCATTAAGACTCCTCTGAAATCTTATTCAATTCTCCAAGAAACACTTTTTGCAGAAGTTTTTCAAAAAGCATAACAAAAAACATGATGAAAATCCAGTGTGACACTTGTAGCAGACGTGAGCTGTTTCTGGTTTCTGTAATGCCTTACAGTAGTAAACAAATCACAAGTTTTAATTTATGAAATGTTGACAAATATAAAACAGAATGTTCATTTCTGATTACAGTAAAGAGCTTGAACATAAAACAATGCGGAGAATCGCACATCATATATTGAGGTTTGTTAGGAGACTATAACAACCTACAAGCCATCACATGGCAGATAGCAGTGTATCAATGTTTAATGATGTTATCCTTTCTCATTGGCTGCTTCGTGTTTGCTTGTTTGTTCATAGAATGACTGCAAAAACAGTTATTGCATTTATGTGCTCGCACCTTTCCCAATCCAAATGTTAAAAACACAAAATGATATTGAATGGCTCATTATATTTAAACAGAAGTGTTTTATAGGGGCTGCAATATAAATTATAACACCAAAATGATCTAGGTAAGAACTAAATAGCAAAATAGAAAGAATGGAATGGAATGCTATGATTACTATAGTAATAAATATAATACCTGCAAAAGCCATTAATACTAAGAAAATGGCCTGGAAAATGCAGAGAATGAAGTTTCATTAAGATAAAAAATCTGGTCTTAAAAGCCAAATAACTAGAATAGAAATATGAGAAACCTCAGCAGCTTAAAAAGAAACACAACAATGACAATATTTTTATGACATTGCTGTCTCCAGGAGTCTATGAGGCCAATTTATCATGGCCCGAATTGGGTTAGATACATCTGTTTCCGCTCTTTTACCTGGAAAGAAATACAAAGTCCCCCCAACAGTAAAACCCACCACCCAACCAACCCCCAAAATAAAAAAAATACCTAACACTAACCCCATTAAATCTACTCACGGTTCCTGAAGTGTTCCTGAAGTTTTTTTTCTTTTTAGTAATTTAGTATTTATTATTTTTTGTCATTTTAGATTTTTTATTTTTTTCCGTAGTGTTAGGTTTTTTAAAATGTGCTATTTAGATTTTTTAATTGGTAGTATTTTTTTATTTTATTAGAATAGTTATGTTTGGTTAATTTATAGTTTTATGTTGTTTATTTTTATTTCACCGGTAAGTTTTTATTTATTTGAAGATAGTTATATTGTAATTTTAATTTAAAGTTAGGGGTGTTAGGTTTAGGGGTTAATAGTTTAATTTAGTGTTTTGTGATGTGGGCGGCTGGCGGTTTAGGGGTTAATCGTTTTATTTAGTGGCGACGATGTCAGGGAGGGGCGGAATAGAGGTTAATAACTTTTATTAGTGTCGGCGATGACGAGAGCTGCGGATTAGGGGTTAATAACTTTATTTAGGTTTATTTAGGCTTTTGAGCGGTATGGAGCTTAACGCCACCATATCGCACCCACAAGGGGGCTTTTCTGTAACTTGTAATGGCAGCGCTATGGAGAGTGAAATAACGCAACTTTTTTGGCGTTAGTTTTGCACCCTGTTTAGAGCAAAACTCGTAATCTAGGCGTACGTGTCCTATCTGAATCATGAAAGGAAAAAAAAATACTTTAGTGTCCCTTTAATTTTTTTTAAAAGTTATGAAAAGGCCTGGACATTTGATTCATAATACACATTTAAAACAAAGAGTAATTTGGGGGCTCCCTGAACTTGTTAACCTTGTATCAAGAAAAATGTGCTTGAGCTCACAGTGAATGACTGATCTGAGTCTGTATAATGTAGATTCGTTTGACAGCTGCCCAATTTAGTATTTTTTTAAAAAAGGTTTATTTTAGATTTCTGCACAAGCTGCAATCTCCCATGATACCATATGGTTGAACAGTTTCACATGTTTCAACTTGACTCTTAAAACAAAGAGCACTATGTTTGTGTTGATCAGTGGAGCATAATGTTAAGGACGCTGTACATCGAAATGTACTCAGCACAGAGCAACACTGTCATAGAGAAATTTAGCACTGTAAAGAAAAGTTTGCTATTTTACTCTTATGCCTAATGAGCTATTCATCAATCTTGGATATTAATTTGCAAACCTACACTACAGAATTTTTTTTAACAAATAAAAAAATAAAATGAGTAAAAAATGTATAAAGACTGCTGCCAGTACCTAAGGTTACTAGTTAGAGGGGGAGGTTGCAGACCGAGGTGGGATCCTACACTACAGAAAATAATAATAATACATTACAAAAACAAATTGCCCTAAATCTTCATATTGGCAGACTGCCAGTACCTAAGATGGTGGTGACAACTGGGGGGGGGGGGGGGTTGATGGAATCAAGAGAGCTGTTTGGGAGAGATCAGGTAGGGGTAAGTGGGTGGGGGGTATCAGGTGGGAGGGTATTCTCTACACTACAGATAAACTTAACCTTACAAGCTTCCTGTTTAACCCCTTCACTGCTGTGAATTTCAGAAGTGTGGTGTGCAGTTGCAATTAGCGGCCTTCTAATTACCAAAAAAAATGTTTGCTATTTCTGAACAAATGGAATCCCAGATAAGTTTTACAACCATTTGTGTTATGACTGCACAAGCAGTATGTAAATAATTTCAGTGAGAACCCCAAAGTTTGTGAAAAAGTTAAAAAAAATTTAATATGATCGTATTTTGTGGCGAAACGTTGAATGAAGTATATTAAGTTAGGCCTAGATAAATACATTTGGTTGTTTACTATAAAAAAATATAATTTTGATAGGTAAAAAAGTAAAAAAACAAACAAAAGATGTATTAATTTATTTTGGGTGTTTTTCACTGAAATTCCCAGTCCTTACGGGGTTAACATATTAAATTATATAGTCATGAGGATGGTAAAAAATAAACAGATTTTATCTGAAAATGTAGTTTAAGGAAATAAGTTTGAAAATTTTAAAAGTGACATTTAGTGATATATACCTACAAATACATTAGTTTACACATGATATTAATGGTACAAATAGTTCAAGGTTTTAGGGAAAAGTAAGAGATATCCAATCCGTCTGCCTCATTATATATGTGTCTCTGGTTACACCGTCAATAAAGAGATGCAAAATCCATTTTGGAAAATACATCAACAACTATCTTTCATTGGCAGAAATTCTGAAAGATTACCATCAGCCCATTCATATTGTCTGCTTGCAAACTATTATCATGGCTTTGGTAGAGATCTAGGAATAAGAGTCCACCTTGTACTAAAATAACTATTTTCTTTTTCCATAGCACAAATCTTTGTGCTTCTGTGTTTACTAAAACCCCAGTAAATGTGGTCTAACAATGCATTAAGAAATCAATTGGTCCACCCAAAAAAACTCTGCCCTTGCATTTTATACCCAAGTAAATATTGAGAGTAAAAAAAAGAAAAGAAGGTACTAGACATGGAAAGATTATATGAAATTTAGGGCCCAATGATCTAAAGATCTCTTGACTGGCAAGTTTATTAAATAATGCTCACCAGTGCTTTTATTTCCCTAGTAAGATTACTAAAGAATGCTCACCAGTGCTTCTCTTTCCCTAGTGAGATTACTAAAGAATGCTCACCAGTGCTTTTATTTTCCTAGTGAGATTATTAAAGAATGCTCACCAGTGCTTCTCTTTCCCTAGCGAGATTACTAAACACTGCTCACCAGTGCTATTATTTCCCTGGTGAGATTAATAAAGAATGCTCACCAGTGCTTCTCTTTCCCTGGTGAGATTACTAAACAATGATCACCAGTGCTTCTCTTTCCCTGGTGAGATTACTAAAGGATGCTCACCAGTGCTTTTATTTCCCTAGTGAGATTATTAAAGAATGCTCACCAGTGCTTCTCTTTCCCTAGCGAGATTACTAAACACTGCTCACCAGTGCTATTATTTCCCTGGTGAGATTACTAAAGAATGCTCACCAGTGCTTCTCTTTCCCTGGTGAGATTACTAAACAATACTCACCAGTGCTTCTCTTTCCCTGGTGAGATCACTATAGAATGCTCACAGTGCTTCTCTTTCCCTGGTGAGATTACTAAAGAATGCTCACCAGTGCTTCCATTACCCTAGTGAGATTACTAAACAATGCTTACCAGTGCTTTTATTTCCCTAATGAGATTACTAAAGTAAAGAATGCTCATTTCCCTAGTGAGATTACTAAACAATGCTCACCAGTGCTTCTCTTTCCCTGGTGAGATTACTAAACAATGCTCACTGTGCTTCTCTTTCCCTGGTGAGATTACTAAACAATGCTCACCAGTGCTTTTATTTCCCTAGTGAGATTACTAAATAATGCTCACCAGTGCTTTTATTTCCCTGGTGAGATTACTAAAGAATGCTCACCAGTGCTTCTCTTTCCCTAGTGAGATTACTAAAAAATGCTCACCAGTGCTTTTATTTCCCTAGTGAGATTACTAAAGAATGCTCACCAGTGCTTCTCTTTCTCTAGTGAGATTATTAAAGAATGCTCACCAGTGCTTCTCTTTCCCTAGTGAGATTATTAAAGAATGCTCACTAGTGCCTCTCTTTCCCTGGTGAGATTAGCAAACAATGCTCACCAGTGCTTCTCTTTCCCTGGTGAGATTACTAAACAATGCTCACCAGTGCTTCTCTTTCCCTGGTGAGATTACTAAACAATGATCACCAGTGCTTCTCTTTCCCTGGTGAGATTACTAAAGAATGCTCACTAGTGCTTTTGTTTCCCTGGTGTGATTACTAAAGAATGCTCACCAGCGCTTCTCTTTCCCTGGTGAGATCACTAAAGAATGCTCACAGTGCTTCTCTTTCTCTGGTGAGATTACTAAACAATGCTCACGGTGCTTCTCTTTCCCTGGTGAGATTACTAAACAATGCTCACCAGTGCTTCCATTACCCTAGTGAGATTACTAAAAAATGCTCACTAGTGCTTCTCTTTCCCTGGTGAGATTACTAAACAATGCTCACAGTGCTTCTCTTTCCCTGGTGAGATTACTAAAGAATGCTCACCAGTGCTTCTCTTTCCCTGGTGAGATTACTAAACAATACTCACCAGTGCTTCTCTTTCCCTGGTGAGATTACTAAAGAATGCTCACCAGTGCTTCCATTACCCTATTGAGATTACTAAACAATGCTCACAGTGCTTCTCTGTCCCTCGTGAGGTTACTAAAGTATGATCACCAGTGCTTCTCTTTCCCTGGTGAGATTACTAAACAATGATCACCAGTGCTTCTCTTTCCCTGGTGAGATTACTAAAGGATGCTCACCAGTGCTTTTATTTCCCTAGTGAGATTATTAAAGAATGCTCACCAGTGCTTCTCTTTCCCTAGCGAGATTACTAAACACTGCTCACCAGTGCTATTATTTCCCTGGTGAGATTACTAAAGAATGCTCACCAGTGCTTCTCTTTCCCTGGTGAGATTACTAAACAATACTCACCAGTGCTTCTCTTTCCCTGGTGAGATTACTAAAGAATGCTCACCAGTGCTTCCATTACCCTAGTGAGATTACTAAACAATGCTTACCATTGCTTTTATTTCCCTAATGAGATTACTAAAGTAAAGAATGCTCATTTCCCTAGTGAGATTACTAAACAATGCTCACCAGTGCTTCTCTTTCCCTGGTGAGATTACTAAACAATGCTCACTGTGCTTCTCTTTCCCTGGTGAGATTACTAAAGAATGCTCACCAGTGCTTTTATTTCCCTAGTGAGATTACTAAATAATGCTCACCAGTGCTTTTATTTCCCTGGTGAGATTACTAAAGAATGCTCACCAGTGCTTCTCTTTCCCTAGTGAGATTACTAAAAAATGCTCACCAGGGGGTCCATCCGATAAAAATCGTCGCCCGCAAAAGCCGGCGACGCCAATATTTGCGCGGGTTTGGTATCACATATACGGCGTAACCTAGAAGTTACGCGCGTATAATTCTGCCGTCGCCCGTAGTTTTTTGGGCTATAGGCAGGTATACCAAACCCGCGCAGTTTGGTATCCAATATACAGCGTAAGGACTTACGTGGCGAAAATGGAGAAAACTTACTCCATTTTCACCTCGCCACAAAAAGCAGCCGTAAGAAGCCTTACGCTGACTATTGGAGCCCCGTAACTCCCTAAACTGGCTGCTAAAATAAACCTAACACCTAACGCATGCGCAATGTCTATCTCCCTGTCAACCGCGATCTTCTAAAATAAACCTAACACCTAACGCATGCGCAATGTCTATCTACCTGTCAACCGCGACCCCCCCCCCCCCCCGAAATCCCTAATAAAGTTATTAACCCCTAAACCGCTGCTCCCGGACCCCGCCGCCATCTACATAAACTAACCCCCTACTGTGAGCCCCTAAAACCGCCGCCATCTACCTTATCTATCCCCTAATTAGAACCCCTTACACCGCTGTCATCTACCTTATCTATCCCCTAATCTGACTCCTTACACCGCCGCCACCTATATAAAAATTATTAACCCCTAATCTAATCCCCCTATACCGCCGCCAGCTATATTAATATTATTAACCCCTAATGTAAGCCCCTTACACCGCCGCCATCTCTATTAAAATGATTAACCCCTTATTTAATCTACCTACCCCGCCGCCAGCTATATTATCTATATTAACCCTAAGTATATTATAGTTAATATAGGTATTACATTATATATATTAACTATATTAACCCTAATTATATTAGGGTTAATATAGTTAATATAGTTACTATAGTATTTATATTAACTATATTAACTCTATCTAACCCTAACACCCCTAACTAAATTTATATTAAATTAATCTAATTCATTTATAAACTAAAATATTCCTATTTAAATCTAAATACTTACCTATAAAATAAACCCTAAGATAGCTACAATATAATTAATAATTACATTGTAGCTATGTTAGGGTTAATATTTATTTTACAGGTAAATTGTTAATTATTTTAACTAGGTATAATAGGTATTAAATAGTTATGAACTATTTAATATCTACCTAGTTAAAATAATTACCCAATTACCTGTAAAATAAATCCTAACCTAAGTTACAAATACACCTACACTATCAATAAATTAAATAAACTACAAACATCTATCTAAAAATACAATTAAATTAACTAAACTAAATTACAAAAAAATCTGATTGGCTGATTGAATCAGCCAATCAGATTCAAGTTCAATCCGATTGGCTGATCCAGTCAGCCAATCAGATTGAGCTCGCAATCTATTGGCTGATCGGAACAGCCAATAGAATGCGAGCTCAATCTGATTGGCTGATTGGATCAGCCAATCGGATTGAACTTGAATCTGATTGGCTGATTCAATCAGCCAATCAGATTTTTTTAACTTAATTCCGATTGGCTGATAGAATCCTATCAGCCAATCGGAATTCGGCGGACGCCATCTTGGATGACGTCATTTAAAGGTACCTCATTCCAAGTTCAGTAGTCGGCCGGGATGGATGCTCCGCAGCGGCGGAGCGAAGAAAGAAGATTGAAGATGCCGCCGGAAGAATGAAGACTTTGCTGCCGCTTGGAGGAAGACGTCGCCGGAGGAAGAATTCTTCTTTGCCGCTTGGAGGAAGACATCGCCGGAGGAAGAATTCTTCTTTGCCGCTTGGAGGAAGACATCGCCCGGATCGGATCAGGAGTTCGGCCCGGTGTGGTGAAGACAAGGTAGGGAGATCTTCAGGGGGGTAGTGTTAGGCTTTTTTAAGGGGGGTTTGGGTGGTTTTAGAATAGGGGTATGTGGGTGGTGGGTTGTAATGGGGGGGGGTATTGTATTTGTATGCAAAAGAGCTGAATTCTTTGGGGCATGCCCCACAAAAGGCCCTTTTAAGGGCTGGTAAGGTAAAGAGCTTTGAAATTTGTTTAATTTAGAATAGGGCAGGGAATTTTTTTTATTTTGGGGGTTTATTATTTTATTAGGGGGCTTAGAATAGGTGTAATTAGCTTAAAAATCTTGTAATCTTTTTTTATTTTTTGTAATTTAGTGTTTTTTTTTTTTGTAATTTAGTTTAGTTAATTTAATTGTATTTTTAGATAGATGTTTGTAGTTTATTTAATTTATTGATAGTTTAGGTGTATTTGTAACTTAGGTTAGGATTTATTTTACAGGTAATTGGGTAATTATTTTAACTAGGTAGATATTAAATAGTTAATAACTATTTAATACCTATTATACCTAGTTAAAATAATTAACAATTTACCTGTAAAATAAATATTAACCCTAACATAGCTACAATGTAATTATTAATTATATTGTAGCTATCTTAGGGTTTATTTTATAGGTAAGTATTTAGATTTAAATAGGAATATTTTAGTTTATAAATGAATTAGATTAATTTAATATAAATTTAGTTAGGGGTGTTAGGGTTAGATAGAGTTAATATAGTTAATATAAATACTATAGTAACTATATTAACTATATTAACCCTAATATAATTAGGGTTAATATAGTTAATATATATAATGTAATACCTATATTAACTATAATATACTTAGGGTTAATATAGATAATATAGCTGGCGGCGGGGTAGGTAGATTAAATAAGGGGTTAATCATTTTAATAGAGATGGTGGCGGTGTAAGGGGCTTACATTAGGGGTTAATAATATTAATATAGCTGGCGGCGGTATAGGGGGATTAGATTAGGGGTTAATAATTTTTATATAGATGGCGGCGGTGTTAGGGGCTCACTTTAGGGGGTTATAGAAATAATATAGCTGGCGGCGGGGTACGGGAGCGACGGTTTAGGGGTTAATAGCTTTTTTATTGTTAGGATAGTGAGGGGGGATAGCGGATAGAGGGTTAGACGTGTCGGGCTATGTTAGGGAGGCGTGTTAGACAGTGCGGGTGTTTTAGACTTTAGTCAGGTTTTATAGGCGCCGGCAGTTTCTTACGTGCCGCAAGTCACTGGCGACGCCAGAAATTTGTACTTGCGCAGATTTCTGGACATCGCTGGTTTGTCAGACTTACGGCACGTTAGCATCTGACGGCGACTTATATGGGATAGCTCGAGTTGCGAGCTGAAACTGCGGGCGACGCCGGTTCCCTTGCTTGCGCCGCAAACTGCGATCTATATCGGATCGCGCCCCAGTGCTTTTATTTCCCTAGTGAGATTACTAAAGAATGCTCACCAGTGCTTCTCTTTCCCTAGTGAGATTATTAAAGAATGCTAACTAGTGATTCTCTTTCCCTGGTGAGATTAGCAAACAATGCTCACCAGTGCTTCTCTTTCCCTGGTGAGATTACTAAACAATGCTCACCAGTGCTTCTCTTTCCCTGGTGAGATTACTAAAGAATGCTCACCACTGCTTCTCTTTCCCTGGTGAGATTACTAAACAATGCTCACCAGTGCTTCTCTTTCCCTGGTGAGATTACTAAACAATGATCACCAGTGCTTCTCTTTCCCTGGTGAGATTACTAAAGAATGCTCACCAGTGCTTTTATTTCCCTAGTGAGATTACTAAAGAATGCTCACCAGTGCTTCTCTTTCCCTGGTGAGATTACTAAACAATGCTCACAGTGCTTCTCTTTCCCTGGGGAGATTACTAAAGAATGCTCACCAGTGCTTCTCTTTCCCTGGTGAGATTACTAAACAATGCTCACCAGTGCTTCTCTTTCCCTGGTGAGATTACTAAACAATGCTCACCAGTGCTTCTCATTCCCTTGTGAGGTTACTAAAGTATGATCACCAGTGCTTCTCTTTCCCTGGTGAGATTACTAAACAATGCTCACCAGTGCTTCCATTACCCTGGTGAGATTACTAAACAATGATCACCAGTGCTTCTCTTTCACTGGTGAGATTACTAAAGAATGCTCACCAGTGCTTCTCTTTCTCTGGTGAGATTACTAAACAATGCTCACCAGTGCTTCTCTTTCCCTGGTGAGATTACTAAAGAATGCTCACCAGTGCTTCCATTACCCTAGTGAGATTACTAAACAATGCTCACCAGTGCTTCTCTTTCCCTGGTGAGATAACTAAACAATGCTTACCAGTGCTTTTATTTCCCTAATGAGATTACTAAAGAATGCTTACCAGTGCTTTTATTTCCCTAATGAGATTACTAAAGAATTCTTACCAGTGCTTTTATTTCCCTAATGAGATTACTAAAGAATGCTTACCAGTGCTTTTATTTCCCTAATGAGATTACTAAAGAATGCTTACCAGTGCTTTTATTTCCCTAATGAGATTACGAAAGTAAAGAATGCTCACTAGTGCTTTTATTTCCATGGTGAGATTACTAAAGAATGCTCACCAGTGCTTCTCTTTCCCTAGTGAGATTACTAAAAAAAATGCTCACCAGTGCTTCTGTTTACCTGGTGAGATTACTAAAGAATGCTCACCAGTGCTTCTCTTTCCCTGGTGAGATTACTAAAGAATGCTCACCAGTGCTTTTATTTCCCTAGTGAGATTACTAAAGAATGCTCACCAGTGCTTCTATTTCCCTAGTGAGTTTACTAAAGAATGTTCACCAGTGCTTCTCTTTCCCTAGTGAGATTACCAAATAATACTCACCAGTGCTTCTCTTTCCCTGGTGAGATTACTAAGCAATGCTCACCAGTGCTTCTCCTTTCCTAGTGAGATTACTAAAGAATGCTCACCAGTGCTTTTATTTCCCTGGTGAGATTACTAAAGAATGCTCACCAGTGCTTCTCTTTCCCTAGTGAGATTACTAAATAATGCTCACCAGTGCTTTTATTTCCCTAGTGAGATTACTAAAGAATGCTCACCAGCGCTTCTCTTTCCCTAGTGAGATTACTAAAGAATGCTCACCAGCGCTTCTCTTTCCCTAGTGAGATTACTAAAGAATGCTCACCAGCGCTTCTCTTTCCCTAGTGAGATTACTAAAGAATGCTCACCAGTGCTTCTCTTTCCCTAGTGAGATTACTAAAGAATGCTCACCAGCGCTTCTCTTTCCCTAGTGAGATTACTAAAGAATGCTCTCCAGTGCTTCTCTTTCTGACTTCGCCAGCTGGATGACGATAGAAGAGGCCGCCTGGATGAAGACTTCTTGCCGCATGGAAGATGACTTTGCTGGCTGGATGGATACTTCAAGCGCGACTTCAACAACTGTAAGTGGATCGTCCGGGGTTAGTGTTAAGTGTTTTTAAGGGTTTTTTTTGGGTGGATTTTATCTTTAGTTTAGGGTCTGGACAGTAAAAGAGCTAAATGCCCTTTTTACAGGCAATTCCCTTACAAATGCCCTTTTCAGGGCAATGGGTAGCTTAAGTTATTTTAGATAGTTTTTTTATTTGGGGGGTTGGTTGGATGGTGGGTTTTACTGTTGGGGGGCTGTTTGTATTTTTTTTTACAGGTAAAAGAGCTGATATCTTTGGGGCAATGCTCCACAAAAGGCTCATTTAAGGGCCATTGGTAGTGTATTGTAGGCTAGGTTTTTTTTTTATTTTGATAGGTCTATTAGATTAGGTGTAATTCTGTTTTATTTTTGATAATTTGCTATTTTTCACAATTTAGTGTTTTTTTTTGTAATTTAGTTAGTTTTTATTTTTTGTAATTAGATTTAATTAATTAATTAATTTTTAGAGTAGTGTTAGGATTTTTTTATTGGTAGTTTAGCTTTATTTAATTGGTAGTTAGTTTAATTTTAGCTTAATAATTATAATAGTTTAATTGTTAGTTTAAAGTAATTTTTTTTAATTTGACAGGTAAGTTTTAATTTAATTTAAGATAGGGAAATTGTAATTTTTATATAAGTTAGGGGGTCGTTAGATTTAGGGGTTACTAGTTTAAATTAGTTTATTTCGTTGTGGGAGGCTTTCGGTTTAGGCGTTAATAGTTTTATTATATTTGGTTGTGAGGGGCTTATGGTTTAGGTGTTAATAGGTTTATTATAGCTGCAGTGTGGGCGGACGGCAGATTAGGGGTTAATAATATTTAGTATAGTGGTGACGATGTCGGGGAGTGGCAAGATAGGGGTTAATACATTTTTTTAGTGGTGGCAATGTCGGGAGCGGCAGATTAGGGGTTAATAAAGTAATTATAGTGTTTGCTATGCGGGAGTGCCTCGGTTTAGGGGTTAATAGTAAGTTTATGGGTGTTTAGTGTATTTTGTAGCAGTTTAGTTATGCGTTTTATGTTACAGCTTTGTAACTTAAAACTCATAACTACTGACTTTAGGCTGTAACGCTCACTTTTTAGCCGTACCGCAAAACTCATTATACCGGCGCTATAGGAATCCCATGAAAAATTGTCATTTTTATGTGTGCGGGACTGACGTTGCGCTATAGGCTAAAAGGTGTGCAGTACACCTATACCGACAACATTTGTAATAGCTGAGGGGCTGTTTTAACGCTGAAAATGCCATACTTTCAGTGTTACAAGCCGCAACGCAAAACTTGCAATCTAGGTGACTGTATATTAATCCCAAATCCGCCAACCCCATATCGTGATATGCCTAATTAAACTATTAACCCCTAATCCACCATTCACCCACATCGCAAACTAACTAATAAAGTATATTAACCCCTAATCCGCCAAACCCCCACAATGCAATAAACCTAATAAATCTATTAACCCCTGAACCGCCACCCCCCCACAATGCAATTAACCTAATTAAGTTATTAACTCCTTAACCGCCAACCCCCCACAACGCAAATAACTAATTAAATTACTAATCCCCCTAACCTAACACCCCCTAAATTAACCCCAATTAATTAAAAAGAAAAAATACTAAATTACAATTAAAATTAAAAAATCTAACATTACTTTAAAAATAAAAAAAAAGTTTAAATTAATCTAAAATTACAAAAAATGTAAAAGACTAACATTACAGAAAATAATCAACCAAATTATAAAAAATTTAAAAATTAAACCTAATCCCTATGAAAATAAAAAAGCCCCCCCAAAATAAAAACATCCCCTAATCTAAACTACCAATAGCCCTTAAAAGGTCATTTTGTAGGGTATTGCCCCAAGTTAAACAGCTCTTTTAAAAAAATAAATACAAAACTACCCATTGGCCCTAAAGGGGCATTTGTATGGGCATTGCCCTTAAAAGGGCATTCGGTTATTTTACTGTCCTAATCTAAAAAATATATATATGTTTTTTAAAAAAGCCTCTTCCAAGCAGGGACCTCTTCTTCCATCGTGGCAACCTCTTCTATCTTCATCCATGGAGCCATGGAGCGTGGAGGATCCTCTATGTACGATCACCGCCGTATACTGAATATTGAATGCAAGTTGCGTGTTTAAATATGGTGTACCTTGCATTCCTATTGGCTGATTTGAATCTTCAAATTCAAATCAGCCAATAGGATTAGAGCTACTGAAATCCTATTTGCTGTTCAAATCATGTTTATTATTTTCTGTAATGTTAGACTTTTTTATTTTTTGTAATATTAGATTAATTTAAATTTAGTTTTTTTATTTTTAAAGTAATGTTAGATTTTGCTATTTTAATTGTAATTTAGTATTTTTTAATTTTAAGGTAATTGTGGTTAATTTAGGTGGTGTTAGGTTAGGTTAGGGGGCTTAGTATTTTAATTAGTCATTTGCGTTGTGGGGGGTTGGAGGTTTAGGAGTTAATAGATTAATTTGGTTTATTGCGATGTGGGGGTTTGGCAGTTTATGGGTTAATAATTTAATTAGTTACTTTGTGATGTGGGGGTTTGGCGGTTTAGGGGTTAATACATTTATTAGGTAGATTGCAATGTGGGTGAATGGCGGGTGAATGGCGGATTAGGGGTTAATACATTTATTAGGTAGATTGCGATGTGGGTGAATAGTGGATTAGAGGTTAATACATTTATTAGGTAGATCGCGATTTGGGTGAATTGCGGATTAGGGGTTAATAGTTTAATTAGGCATATTGCGTTGTGTGGGGTTGTCGGTT
>NC_069508.1:198539814-198554814 GCF_027579735.1 Bombina bombina | reverse complement strand
TGGTAAATACAAATATTATATAATACTCCCCTCTGCTAGAAAGAACCGCTTCTGTCCAACAGTCCAACAGTCCCTCCCAAGGCCATTCTCAAAATGTGTGCACAAAGGAGGTGATGGTTGTATATTAATAACATCAATATACTTTATATTTAATATTACCCTTATATATTGGATCATAAAAAACATGCAAATATCAAAAGCGCTTTGTTTATCCATAAAAAATTATTTATTTTACAAAAATCTCTATAAGAATTCGAGCCTGGGTCTTTACATTAGACTTGTGCGCAGCGAAAAAATTTGTTTCGGTTCGTTTCGGATCAATTCGGATGTTTTCGAATTTCGTTTTCGGATTGATTCGAATTCGGATACATTTAAATGCATTTGTTTCGGATTCGTTCGGATTCATTCGGATTCGAATAAATTCAGAAGTATTTGGATGTATTCGGTTCGGATTCAATTCATAAATTCGGAAGTTCGGTATGTGTTAGGTGGGATGTGCTGTGTATTAGATTAGTATTATGTACTGTAATATTACGTGTAACTCATAGCAGAGCGATATAACCTAATATACAGTACAATACTAGTGTAATTATGATTAGTCCATGGCCATCCGAATGTTATGAATAAATCCAAACTAATTCGGATTTATTCGTTAGATTCGGTGCTACGGTAATTCGGAAATTCGAATTGATCCGAATCTCAGAATTTGACAAATTCGTCTGAATTTAAATTCGGAACAAAACGAAATGCACGTCTACTTTACATTCAGAGTTTATGTTAAAAACCACTAAGCTCTATTTTGTGTAACTGTAAAACTGTGTAAAAAAATGCAAAAATGTAAAGCTCCATCTTTTTATCATACACCCTAAACCTTAAGCATATTAAGCTGTAAAAAAAAAAGGTAATATTGTTGATCTGTGAGTGTGCACTGCTTCTGTCACAGGCTGTGACAATACCTGAGCTCCAAGATGGCAGCCCCCAGTACAAAGAGGCGGAGCTTCAGTATCTGGCACCTTTAAGCTATTAGAACAGGAGAACTGATTTATAAAGAGCTGCAGGGACAGGATTAAATGCAATACAATACCATTGTTTTATATTAGTTTAATGTCCCTTCAAGCTTGATTCATGTAACCCCTTTGTTTATTCTGCAAGGGAAATACTGATTTGCTTTGCATGTGTGACATTAACCTATTACCATCACAATACATCCTCAACACTCAGTAAGCATTTATGTATGCAATATGTACCTATCTTGCATGACAAGCTTACTTCTATAGTCTCTTCAGGACACCATCATCTGCAAATTGTGTTTAATTATTTTTCCTTTTTAACATTTGATTCAGTCACACTCATACTGTGGTGATCATCACTAACAGTACTGGGGTTATTAAAATGATGTTTCTTTCATGTAATTGGCAAGAGTCCATGAGCTAGTGACGTATGGGATATACATTCCTACCAGGAGGGGCAAAGTTTCCAAAACTTCAAAATGCCTATAAATACACCCCTCACCACACCCACAATTCAGTTTTACAAACTTTGCCTCCTATGGAGGTGGTGAAGTAAGTTTGTGCTTTATTTTTTATGATTTCTTCTATGATAAGCGCTTCTAAGCATTCTGAAGCCCAATTCCTCTCAGAGTACAGTGTTTGTCATAGGGATGTGAAGAGAGTATCGCCTATTTGATTTTATGGTTTGCCTTGTGGGAAATCTTTTCAAGGGTTCTCTGTTATCGGTCGTGGGGATTCATCTCCTACCTCCTCTTATATACCATTACCTCTGCTGATAGTTTTGTAAGCTAGTGGAGATTATGAGGCCGAATTATCAAAGGTCTTGCGGACCTGATCCGACAGTGCGATCAGGTCCGCAAGACCTCGCTGAATGCGGAGAACAATACACTCTCTGTATTCAGCATTGCACCAGCAGCTCACAAGAGCTGCTGGTGCAACACCGCCCCCTGCAGATTCACGGCCAATTGGCCCCCAGCAGGTCAATCAACCCGATCATACTCAATCGGGTTGAATTGTGGCGATTCCTGTCCGCCTCCTCAGAGCAGACGGACAGGGTTATGGAGCAGCGGTCTTTAGACCGCTGCTTCATAGCTGCTGTTTCTGGCGAGTCTGAAGACTCGCCAGAAACACGGGCCCTCAAGCTCCATTTGGAGCTTGATAAATGGACCTCTATATCTCCAGCTGTAGTATGTAACAGTTGTCATGATAAGCTTTTGAATGCAGAAAAGGTTTCTATTAGTGCTAGTACAGTATCTGTTGTTCCTTCAACATCTAAAGTACATGATATACCTGTTGATATGAAAAATTATATTGCTGATGCGATACAAAAGGCTATGGCTGCTATAAAGCCTTCAAATAAATATTAAAGGTCTTTTAAAACTTCTCATAATACTGAAGACATTTGTAATGACTGACAACATACTGATATATCCTCCTCTAATGAGGATCTCTCTGATTCAGAAGATCCAACTTCAGACATTGATACTGATAAATCATCTTATCTTTTTAAGATTGAGTATATTCGTTCTTTGTTAAAAGAAGTGGGGATAACTTTGGATATTGAGGAGTCAGGTCCTCTTGATAATAAATCCAGTAAACATTTAAATTCTGTCTATAAACCTCCTGTGACTTCTCCTGAGGTTTTTCCTGTCCTTGATGCTATTTCTGATGTGATTGCTAAGGAATGGTCTAAGCCTGGTACTTCCTTTGTTCCTTGTTCAACATTTAAAAAGTTGTATCCTTTGTCCATGGCTGATGAGGCTATTTCTACTCTTGCTAAATGTACTACTATTCCTATAGAAGATAGTACTTCATTTAAGGATCCTTTAGATAGGAAAATTGAATCTTATCTAAGGAAAGCATATTTGCATTCTGGCTATATTCTCAGACCTGCCATTCCTATGGCTGATGTTGCGGCTGCATCAACTTTTTGGTTGGATAGCTTAGCACAAAGGGAAAATGACTCTGATATGCATAGCATTGTTCATTTGCTTCAACATGCTAATCATTTTATCTGTGATGCTATTTTTGATATCATCAAGATTAATGTTAAATGTATGTCTTTGGCTATTATAGCTAG
The DNA here is from genome assembly GCF_027579735.1 of Bombina bombina. NCBI lineage: Eukaryota > Metazoa > Chordata > Amphibia > Anura > Bombinatoridae > Bombina > Bombina bombina. The sequence goes on along the minus strand of NC_069508.1, from coordinate 198,551,724 downwards.
AAGAGCTTTATGGCTCAAATCATAGAATGCTGACATGGTAACTAAATCTTGGTTACAATCTCTATCATTCCAGGATAATAATTTGTTTGGTTCCCAGTTGGATTCTATTATTTCCACTATTACTGGGGGAAGGGAGTTTTTTTGCCTCAAGATAAAAAGTCTAAGGGCAAATCTAAAGCTTCTAATCGGTTTTGTTCCTTTCGTCAGAATAGAGAACAGAAAACCACTCCTTCCCCTAAGGACTCTGGCTCCAATTGGAAGCCATCCTCCTATTGGAATAAATCCAAGCCCTATAAGAAACCAAAGCCAGCCCCCAAAACTGTATGAAGGTGCAGCCCTCAATCCAGATCTGCTGGTGGTGGGCAGATTGAAGTTATTTCAAGACGTTTGGGCAGGTTCCTTTCAGAATCATTGGATTCAGAATATTGTCTCTCAGGGGTATCGAATAGGTTTCAGAATAAGACCTCCTGTGAGAAGATTTTTTCTCTCGTCCAAACAAATCCTGTGAAAGCTCAGGCCTTTCTGAAGTGTGTTTCAGATCTAGAGCTTTCAGGGGTAATTGTACCAGTTCCACTTCTGGAACAGGGTCTGGGTTTTTATTCAAATCTATTCATTGTCCCGAAGAAGGAAAATTCTTTCAGACCAGTTCTGGATCTGAAATTTTTGAATCAATTTGTAAGGGTCCCAACTTTCAAGATGGTGACTATAAGGACTTTTCTGCCTTTTGTTCAGCAAGGTCCTTACATGTCTTCAATAGACGTACAGGATGCATATCTTCACATTCCGATTCATCCAGACCACTATCAGTTTCTGAGATTCTCTTTTCTAAATAAGCATTAACAATTTGTTGCTCTTCCCTTTGGCCTAGTAACAGCTCCAAGAATCTTTTTGAAGGTTCTTGGTGCCCTTCTATCTGTAATCAGAGATCAGGATATTGCAGTGTTTCCTTATTTGGACGATATCTTGGTACTGACTCAATCTATTCATTTAGCAGAATCTCACACAAATCAACGTGTGTTGTTTCTTCAAAAACATGGTTGGAGGATCAATTTACCAAAGAGTTCCTTGATTCCTCAGACAAGGGTCACGTTTTTAGGTTTTCAGATAGATTCAGTGTCCATGACTCTGTCCTTAACAGACAAGAGACGAATGAAATTGGTTTCTGCCTGTTGAAACCTTCAGTCTTGATCATTCCCTTCAGTGGCAATGTGCATGGAAGTTTAAGATCTCATTACTGCATCATCAGACGTGATCCCCTTTGCTCGTTTTCACATGAGACCTCTGCAGCTTTGCATGCTGAATCAATGGTGCAGGGATTATACTAGGATATCACAGTTGATATACTTAAATCCCAACATTCAACTCTCTCTGTCCTGGTGGTTGGACCATCACCGGATTCTTCAAGGGGCCTCTTTTGTTCGTCCTTCCTGGGCTGTGATTTAAACAGATGCAAGTCTCACAGGTTGGGGAGCTGTCTGGGGTTCTCTGACAGCCCAAGGAGTTTGGAATCCTCAAGATGCGAGGTTACTAATCAATAATTTAGAACTCTGTGCTATTTTTAGGGCTCTTCGGGCTTGGCCTCTATTAATGAGAGAATCATTCATTCGTTTTCAGACAGACAATATCACAACAGTGGCATATGTCAATTATCAAGGGGGGACTCGCAGTCCTTTAGCGATGAAAGAAGTAGCTAGAATACTTTCTTGGGAGGAATCCAACTCCTGTGTAATTTCTGCGATACATATCCCAGGTGTAGACAATTAAGAAGCAGATTATCTCAGTTATCAGTCTTTACACCCAGGGGAGTAGTCTCTCCATCTAGATGTATTTTTGTCAGATTATACAGATGAGGGGGTCTCCCTGAAATAGATCTGATGACTTCCCATCTAAACAAGAAGCTTCCCAGGTACCTTTTCTGGTCCAGGTATCCTCAGGCGATGATAGTGGATGTGTTAGCAGTTCCTTGGTTTTACGAACCTGCTTACATTTTTTCACCTCTAGTTCTTCTTCCAAGGGTAATCTCCAAGATCATATTGAAACAATTGCATGTGTTTCTGATAGCACCAGCATGGCCTCACAGGTTTTGGTATGTGGAGCTTGTCCGGATGTCCAGTTGCCAACCTTAGCCACTTCCTGTAAGGCCAGACCTTCTGTCTCAAGGGCTGTTTTTCCATCAGGATCTCAAATGGCTAAATTTAAAGTATGGAAATTGAACGCTTAGTATTGAGTCATAGAGGTTTCTCTGACTCAGTGATTAATCCTATGCTACAGGCTCATAAGTCTATTTCAAGGAAGATTTATTATCGGGTTTGGAAAACCTATATTTCATGGTGTTTTCTCATAAATTCTCTTGGCATTCTTTTAGGATTCCTAGAATTTTACAGTTTCTTCAGGATGGTTTGGATAAAGGTTTGTCTGCAAGTTCCTGGAAGGGACAAATCTCTGCTCTTTCTGTTTTATTTCATAAAAAGATTGATAAACTTCCTGATATTCACTGTTTTGTTCAGGCTTTGGTTCGTATCAAGCCTGTTGTTAAATCAATCTCTCCTCCTTTGAGTCTTAATATGGTTTTGAAGGCTCTGCAGGCTCCTCCTTTTGAGCCTATGCATTCTTTGGATATTAAACTACTTTCTTGGAAAGTGTTGTATCTTTTGGCTATCTCTTCAGCTAGAAGAGTTTCCAAATTGTCTGCTCTCTCTTGTGAGTCTCCTTTTCTGATTTTCCATCAGGATAAGGCTGTTTTGCGGACTTTGTTTAAATTTCTTCCTAAGGTTGTGAATTCTAACAACATTAGTAGATACATTGTACATTAGTAGATACATTGTTGTTCCTTCCTTGTGTCCTAATCCTAAGAATATTCTTGAAAGATCTTTACATTCTTTGGATGTTGTAAGAGCTTTGAAATATTATGTCAAAGCTACTAAAGATTTCAGGAAGACTTCTAGTCTGTTGTATTTTCTGGTCCTAGGAAAGGTCAGAAGCTTCTGCAATTTATTTGACATCTTGGTTAAAGCTTTTGATGGACAAGGCTTATTTAGAGGCGGGACAGTCTCCACCTCAGAGAATTACAGCTCATTCTACTAGATCAGTCGCCACTTCTTGGGCTTTTAAGAATGAAGCTTCGGTTGATCAGATTTGCAAAGCAGCAACTTGGTCTTCTATGCATACATTTACTACATTTTACCATTTTGATGTATTTGCTTCTTCTGAAGCAGTCTTTGGTAGAAAAGTTCTTCAGGCAGTTCTTTCAGTTTGATTTGTCTGCTTATGATTTAAGTTTTTTTCTTGAAATTTATGTGAAATTTATGAGAAAGACTTATTTTTTTGTGGATTTATTTTTTTCAGCGGAAATAGCTATTTTTATTTTATACCTCCCTTTCTAGTGACTCTTCTGTGGTCACCCACATCTTGGGTATTTCTATCCCATACATCACTAGCTCATGGACTCTTGCTAATTACATGAAAGAAAACATCATTTATGTAAGAACTTACTGGATAAATTAATTTCTTTCATATTGGCAAGAGTTCATGAGGCCCACCCTTTTTATGGTGGTTAGGATTTTTTTTATAAAAGCACAATTTTATTTCCAGTTCCTCTTTTTGTATGCTTTTTTACTCCTTATTTTTTTCACCCCACTACTTGGCTATTCATGAAACTGAATTGTGGGTGTGGTGAGGGGTGTATTTATAGGCATTTTGAGGTTTGGGAAACTTTGCCCCTCCTGGTAGGATTGTATATCCCATACATCACTAGCTCATGGACTCTTGCCAATATGAAATAAATTATTTTATCAGGTAAGTTCTTACATAAATTATGTTTTTTTAAAGGGTATTGCTTAATTGCAACTTGCATAGTCAATTATTATATTATGTTTCCCTCAGAATCTCTGCTAACCCACCTGAATGCATCTTTTAGGTTTATGATTTACAGTTTTAATAATGTAAAATCCCAATAAAATAAGATTTTATAAGTCATTTGCATAGAAATACATAGTCGTCATTTTGTTTTCAGTTCAATCCAAAATGGAAACAGTGCATTAACAAACAAAAGGTGTAAATAATATTTTAAAAAAATAACTGTCATAGTTGAAAAGCGACCATATAGTGATACAAAAAATGGGTTAGCAGTGGTGTGGATGGAAACAAATTATAGTAGTTAACTAAAGTCATGCTTAAGTGATCTCCTTTTAAAAGATGCCAGTACTGCTAATTACAATCACAACAAAGTGAGTGTCAAATACTTACAATCAAATCTTACAAATAAGAAATGCCATTTGTAGAAGTTGGTTTTCTGAAATAACGTTCCCTACAGATCCCCTTTAATGCTCTGGATATTATGTAGTCAACACATATACATATTTATATGTACCTATATGTATGTAAATGTGTGCCGTCTTCCCTGTATACAGCCTCTCCAAGAGGGATGAATGGAGTTTTAATGAATCTATTCCATATATGTTAATAAACCTCTAGAATGTCTCATGTGACCATTTCAGAGTATTTTACATGTGTTAAAAATAATAGACTGTTTGCAAATAGCAGTTAAATAGTGTTAAAAATGTCTAAAACGCTCTTAAATTGAAAATAAACTTTGATGAATGAAAGCCCGTTTTTTAAAAATACTATTAAAAACAGGGGCACTTTCATTCATCAAAGTTTACAAAGCAGCCGTTTTGTTAAAAAAACATACCTTTTTTTCTTTTCACAGCTAGAGCAGCTTCCCCCACATAGAGATCCTCTATTCACACGTCAGCAATGACTAATCCTGCTTCCTCCAATCACAGCTTTCCCCCCAGGGTAGTCATTGCCTGAGGCCATGCTGTGATTGGAGGAAGCAGGATTAGTCATTGCTGACGTGTGAATAGAGGATCTCTATGCGGGGGAAGCTGCTGTAGCTGTGAAAAGAAAAAAAGGTAATTTTTTTAACAAAACAACTGCTTTGTAAACTTTGATGAATGAAAGTGCCCCTGTTTTTAATAGTATTTTTAAATAACGAACTTCCATTCACCAAAGTTTACTTTCACTTTAAGGGGATTTATCAAGTGCCTAGATACGTCAGATTCAAAAAAGCCAACACTGAGCTTGAAAAGCTGTTAGAAATTGACTGAAAATTGTATTGTGTTTGCTGAGAACTTTTTAGCCCCCTAGGAAAAATAGGGCTTTTATCGAGTATCCAAAAAACGGTTTGTGAATGTGGGAATCAGCCAAAAATGCAATATTGTGATTATACCAAATAAAAAAATTAGCCTTTTTGGACCGAAAAAGAGGCAAAAAGCTGTGGCTGATTGATTATGGTTGAGATCTTTTTTTCCATAAAAACCCTTTAATATATAAAAGTTTAGACGATGAGCATATTCACAAGGGCTACCATGGTTAAAATATTAGGAGATCACTGTATGAACAGTGGAGAGGACAGGTTTGAAGACAACAATATTTTTATACTATGACCAATCATAAAATAAAAATAAATAAAAATGAACATATGTAATATTTTCTTTTACTTTATTTAACTTGACAGGAACATATTTGTGTATGTCTCAAAACAAAATCAAGGACATTTTATAAGTAATATTGAGATCTAGTGATTCCGTAGATGGTTTCAGGAAAAGTAGAATTTATAAAATACCATGGAGCAAATAAGATGTATGTAGAATGTGCAACCTCTAAACAGAGGTCTAAATTAGAGCTGTTGTCTCAGCGTTGATACACTACATAGTGGTCTTCTGCCAAATAACTAACACTCTTTAACTTATAGACAATCTATCATCTCAAATGCTTGCCTTTAAACATTTTGGGGCAGATTTGTAAAATTGCAAATGCCCCTATAAGTAGCAGGCTTGCTCATGTGAGCCTACGACCAATATTTATGTAGCAGCAGTCTGACCAGGGTGATTGACAAGCTCTTCTCTCATGCACCAAAGTTGAGGTGAGGTCAATGATAAATATAGGCCTGCAAGTTGTCATCCTGAGCAGACAGGTTTACTGTGTATGAGCCTTGACCATTCAGAAAATAAAAAATCTGCCCATTAGTAAAGGTGAGTTATGACATCAAAACCACCAACTGAGTTAAGTCTAAGCCATACATGTCTACAATGACAGACTTTCATTGGCAAATATTTATCTTCAACAAGTTATTATATGTATTACAGTAACAAAAATATGTGCACACGTTTTACCAGTATCAATAGTTTGTAATACATACAAAATGTAATCTTTGACCTAACAAATATGATTGTATATATAATATATAAAACCATCTGCAAATAGCAGATAACTTCTTCTTTTTTTTAACTTAATTAGATTTTTGTTAACAGTAAAACATTTCCATTTCCCTAATCTGCTTTACTCCTTTTCCTATTGTGGTACACTTTCGACTGCATGGCGTGTCTAATTGGCTAATTAGCAAATGGGCGTTTAAGCTGGTTGGACTAGAATCATTGAACTGTTACTCAAATAATTTTTTTTCTAACACTTTAAAACAAGCAATGGACCTCAAATCTCCAAAGATTTTTTTCTATTAGAATAATGTTCAAGTGTGTTCCTACATTGTGGAACAAGGCTACCATCTGTGATAAAAAATGCTTTATCAATCTGACATTTTTAATTAACAAAGAGCACTTATAATAAAGAAAATCGTGTTGCTTTTATTTCTATCATATTTTATTAAAAATGATGCCAGTACAATATGTATAATTACTTATAATCAAAAACTGTGATTAATTATTAAAGATTATTATTATTATTAAATTTGAGGGCACAAGCAAAGTAGCATTAAATGAAACCTTATTAAATTAAATATAGACATGAAATATTTGTCTTTAAAAACTTACAACCAGATTACTACTTTTGCGTTATGAGCTGTGCGGTGCTAACGTACAGTTTTTTCTCACTGCTCACTTACCTGCAGCGCTGGTATTACGGGTTTTTACAAACCTGGCATTAAAAGGCAAGAAGTGAGCGTAGATCAAAATTGAGCTCCATACCGCACTTCAATACCAGCGCTGCTTAAGTCAGCGGTGAGCTGGTCGTACCTGCTCGTGCACTATTTCCCCATAGACATCAATGGGGAGAGCCGGCTAAGAAAAAGTCTAACACCTGCAAAAAAGCAACGTAAATCTCAGTAACGCAGCCCCATTGATTCCTATGGGGAAATAAAAGTTATGTTTACACCTATCACCCTAACATGAACCCTGAGTCTAAACACCCCTAATCTTATACTTATTAACCCCTAATCTGCCGCCCCCAACATCGCCAACACCTACATTATATTATTAACCCCTAAACTGCCGCTCCAGACATTGCCGCCATCTACATTATATTTATTAACCCCTAATCTGCCATCCCCAATGTCACCGCAACCTACCTACACTTATTAACCCCTAATCTGCCGCCCCCAACGTCGCAGCCACTATTCTAAATTTATTAACCCTTAAACCTAAGTCTAACCCTAACAACCCCTAACTTAAATATAATTAAAATAAATCTAAATAAAAATTACTATTATTACCTAAATAGTTCCTATTTAAAACTAAATACTTACATATGAAATAAACCCTAAGCTAGCTACAATATAACTAATAGTTACATTGTATCTAGCTTAGGTTTTATTTTTATTTTACAGGATAGTTTGTATTTATTTTAACTAGGTAGAATAGTTTTTAAATAGTTATTAACTATTTAATAACTACCTAGCTAAAATAAATACAAATTTACCTGTAAAATAAAACCTAAACTATGTTACAATAACACCTAACACTACACTACAATTAAATAAATTCCCTACATTAAATACAATTAAATAAATTAAATTAAATTAGCTAAATCACAAAAAAAACACTAAATTACAGAAAATAAAAAACAAATTACAAGATATTAACTAATTACACATAATCTAATAGCCCTATCAAAAAAGCCCCCCATCCAAATAAAAAAAGCCCCTAGCCTAAATCAGCTCTTTTACCTGTAAAAAAAATACAAACAATCCCCCAACAGTAAAACCCACCACCCACACAGCCAACCCCCCAAATAAAAGCCTAACTAAAAAAACCTAAGCTCCCCATTGCCCTGAAAAGGGTATATGGATGGGCATTGCCCTTTAAAGGGCATTTAGCTCTATTGCAGGCCCAAAGCCCTAACCTAAAAAATAAACCCACCCAATACACCCTTAAAAAAATCCTAACACTAACTCCCGAAGATTCACTTACCGGGCAAAGTCTTCATCCAAGTGGCAAGATGTCCTCAACGAAGCCGGCAGAAGTGGTCCTCCAGACGAGCAGAAGTGGTCCTCCAGATGGGCAGAAGTCTTCATCCAGACGGCATTTTCTATCTTCATCCTTCCGGCGCGGAGCGGGTCCATCTTCAAGACATCCGACGCGGAGCATCCTCTTCTTCCAACGGACTAATGACGTATGAAGGTACCTTTAAATGATGTCATCCAAGATGGCGTCCCTTAGATTCCAATTGGCTGATAGAATTCTATCAGCCAATTGGAATTAAGGTAGAAAAAATCCTGTTGGCTGATTGGATCAGCCAATAGGATTAAACTTCAATCCTATTGGCTGATTGGATCAGCCAATAGGATTGAGCTCACATTATATTGGCTGTTCCAATCAGCCAATGGAATGCAACCTCAAATCCTATTGGCTGATCCAATCAGCCAATAGGATTGAAGTTTAATCCTATTCTAGTGGCGACGATGTCCGGAGCGGCAGATTAGGGGTTTAAATGTTTATTATAGTGTTTGCGATGCGAGAGGGCCTCGGTTTAGGGGTTAACAGTCAGTTTATAGGTGTTAGTGTACTTTTTAGCACTTTAGTTCTGAGTTTTATGCTACGGCATTGTAGTGTAAAACTCATAACTACTGTCTTTAGAATGCGTTAGGAATCTTGGAGGTAGAGGGTGTACCGCTCACTTTTTGGCCTCCCAGGACAAACTCGTAATACCAGCGCTATGGAAGTCCCATAGAAAAAAGGCTTTACGAACTTTACGTAAGTCGGTTTGCGGTAAGGCCAAAAAAGTGTGTGGTGCCCCTAAACCTGCAAGACTCGTAATAGCAGCGGTAGTGAAAAAGCAGCGTTAGGACCTGTTAACGCTGCTTTTTCAGCTTAATGCAAAACTCGTAATCTAGCCGATAGTTTTATTTGAGTTTCCTCATGGTTCTGCATTAAAGACGGGGTCTATTCATTTTTCATCTTAGACATTCTCAAGAGGATTCTGCAAAAAAACATTTTCACAAATGCTCCAGTGAGGATGGAATATCTATTTTCATTCAACACTGAGAATCACTTTGTCTTACATAAAAAAAAAAAACTCTGGCAGTGGTTTATGCTTTTTAAGGGCCTGACAGACATATTCTAAGAAGTCTCGTCGGCATGAAGAGGCCCTTATACATTTTTTAGAAACACAAATTTTAACTTTAGACTGGCTATGTGTAGTTTTCTTTATGTAAAGCAAGATTCCTACATTACAATAGAAGGTCTAAAAAAATACCAAAGATTTGATGTGATTTAGCTCCATGGCAGCAAGGTTTTGAAAATCAAAACATACTATTTACATACTAAATGAAATTCTGGAGGCTAGCATACTTTAATGCCTAATGGGACAAAAAAATCAATATAAAATGTATGTCCAGAAGAAGTTGGAGCATACATAAAAGTTCAATTCACATTCATGCAGCATACTGACATATGGCTGGCAAGTTGTGTACTCATGAAAAGCTATCAAAAAACCTATAATATTTTTTTAAGAACTAGAATATACTAATAATATCTTTAAAGAAACATGGGCCCCAAAATTAAACTTACATGGTTCATGTACAATTTGAATACTTTTTTTTTTAAATTTCCAATTTACTTCTAATGTCAAATTGACTTTTTTCTCATGGTATTTTTTTTTTGAGCCATAGCTTTTGTTCATGAGAGCATACTGAGATAGGCTCAGGAACATGCATGTGTTTTGAATTCTATATGGCAAGAATGTTTGCAGAAATGTTATCAAAGTCAGTCCAGCACACATAAGTACCAGCTGCACGCTACCAGGGATCCTACAATCCCACAATGTACAAAACACCAAGAAGGCAGCAGCATACATTTTCACCAAGTTTATTTGGCCCAAAAGCCCACAGCATTTCGGGGATTCACCCCTTAATCCACATGATTAAGGGGTGAATCCCTGAAACATTGTGGGCTTTTGGGCCAAATAAACTTGGTGAAAATGTATGCTGCTGCCTTCTTGGTGTTTTGCAGAAATGTTATACCAGCAACTTGTAAATGGAGATTTAGCTGCAGCATACAATGCTGAGAAACAGAAAGGAGCACACATAGCTCTAGCTACACCTACTACTCTGGATGCCTCTTATGCAAAGCTAGACGGACTCTCTTTTGTGCCTCTAGCTAAACAGCGTGATTAACCATAGAATTATACCATAGAGTATCTGAAGCTACCGCATTCTAAAGCTGCATTTAATGGTACCTTCTATAACATTTCCATAAACACTGCTGCCACACAGCGGTCAAGAAACTATGTTTTAAGAGAGGATACTCAGAAGAAAAGGTATGTTTAATAACCGAAGCAAGCTGTTTTTTATAGTTTTTTTTTTAATTGAGTGCTTTTTATAAATTATGAAAATTGTATCTGGCTTCCGTGTCCTTTTAATAGAGATCTAACTATAAATTTACATTTAAAGACTTAGGGGCATATGTATCAAGCTCCGATTGAAGCTTGATGCCCCGTGTTTCTGGCGAGCCTGCAGACTCGCCAGAAACAGCAGTTATGAAGCAGCAGTCACAAAGACCGCTGCTCCATAACCTGTCCGCCTGCTCTGAGCAGGCAGACAGACATCGCCGGAAATCAACCCGATCAAGTACGATCGGGTTGATTGACAACCCCCTGCTTGCGGCCTATTGGCAACGAGTCTGCAGGGGGTGGCGTTGCACCAGTAGCTCTTGTGAGCTGCTGGTGCAATGCTGAATACGGCGAGCATATTGTTCTCCGTATTCAGCGAGGTAAGAGAAACATCTATACATTCAGCACCCTGGACAGTACTCTGATTGAAACTGAAGCAAGATAAACTCTGAATAGAGACCTTATACAAAAACTATGATTTGTAAAAAAAAAAATTCTCTATTTAAAGACATAATTTGATGTCCAAGAAACTATAAGATAATGGCTACAGACTTGTAAAAGTATTATTGCCATATTGGTCCCACAGAAAATGTTCTTAATAGTAGATTGTAACACCTTATAATGAACTGATTTCTTCATAAATTAAGGTTTAGTATTGCATAAAATTACAAATCCTAAAATATCTCTTCTTCAAATGTAGGTAATCAAGGCAGGTGGATGTTGTGGATGGGTTGTGCGCTTGGGGAAAAGAATTATGAATTCATTCTATATTTTAAATGAGCCATTTCAGTCTCCTGGCAACAAAGTATGGGTTCCATGGGAACTGTTTAGAGCCTTGGGGTTCTTACATCATTTTTAAAGCTCTATAAGGTTTCATTGCCTGTTTTTTTTTTCTTTTAGGAAATACTGCATTAGAGGAAAACATTTTACTTGTAATTATTTTATGTAGTCACATGTATTGTGTAAAATTTGTGTAAAAATATGTATATATATATATATATATATGCTGCTAACATGTATAATGTGTACAAATGTATACCACCTGAGTGTATACAAATGTTTTGCAAGCCCTGGAGAACATTTACTTTGGAAATGCCATGAAGAATAAAAAGTCAAGTTACACCCTGACCAAATAATATTATGGCCAAAAAAGGCCTAAACCTTGGGTGGGGGGGGGGGGGGGGGGGTGGCAGAAGAATTTTGAGTGCCTAGGTTAGCACAACTCCTAAACATACTACTGCTACCTAGGTACAATGGGAACAGAGCACATTTGATAATAGACATAAA
>NC_069508.1:198437314-198534814 GCF_027579735.1 Bombina bombina | reverse complement strand
CAATACAGAGCAGTTGTAATACCCTTGAAACTTTTTTTCTATAGAAGGGTAGAAAAAGATCTAATGTCTCTACACTCACACCTCATGTGAAGGTAATTCCCCCAATCTGTCAAGATTGGAACGACAGGCATTGGTTGAGTTGAAGGAATGTAGAGATATAGGGGGATAGTTATTAACGTGTCAACTTTCCTGCCTTCGCCGGCCCAATACGCCCGCCTAAGCTTGCATCACATCGCCGCCGCGGACCTGAAAATTTTCGCCTAAGTTATCAAATAAAGCTGTCAAAAAGCTGCGCACCAAGTACGGGGCGATGAGCAGCGGACTGTGAGAGTTATCACTCATCCGATCTTGCTGCTCTTCGGCTTTTTAACAGCTTTATTGCTAGCCTGTCACTAAGCACTCACACTATACTACACTGTTCTACCCCCTATACCGGCGCCCCCGGAGCCCCCCGCAACTAAATAAAGTTATTAACCCCTAAACCGCCGCTCCTAGACCCTGCAGCAACTCTGATAAATGTATTAACCCCTAAACTGCCGCTCCTAGACCCTGCCGCAACTCTGATAAATGTATTAACCCCTAAACCGCCGCTCCTAGACCCCGCCACAACTCTTATAAATGTATTAACCCCTAAACCGCCGCTCCTGGACACCGCTGCCACCTACATTATACCTATTAACCCCTATCCTGCCCCCCCTATACCGTCGCCCTCTATAATAAAGTTATTAACCCCTATCCTGCCCCCCACTACACTGCCGCCACTGTAATAAATTTATTAACCCCTAAACCTAAGTCTAACACTAACTCTAACACCCCCCTAACTTAAATATTAATTAAATAAATCTAAATAATATTTCTATTATGAACTAAATTAATCCTATTTAAAACTAAATACCTTTAAAATAAACCCTAATATAGCTACAATATAAATAATAATTATATTGTAGCTATCTTAGGATTTATTTTTATTTTACAGGCAAATTTCAATTTATTTTAACTAGGTACAATAGCTATTAAATAGTTATTAACTATTTAATAGCTTACCTAGCTAAAATAAAGAGAAATTAACCTGCAACATAAAAACTAACCTAAGTTACAATTGCACCTAACACTACACTATACTTAAATAAATTATTCCTATTTAAAACTAAATACTTACCTGTAAAATAAACCCTAAGACAGCTACAATATAAATAATAATTATATTGAAGCTATCTTAGGATTTATTTTTATTTTACAGGTAACTTTGTATTTATTTTAGCTAGTTAGAATAGTTATTAAATAGTTATTAACTATTTAATAACTACCTAGCTAAAAGAAATACAAAATTACCTGTAAAATAAATCCTAACCTAAGTTACAATTAAACCTAACACTACACTATCATTAAATTAATTAAATAAATTACCTACAAATAACTACAATTAAATACAATTACATAAACTAACTAAAGTACAAAAAATAAAAAAGCTAAGTTACAAAAAATAAAAAAAATAAGTTACAAACATTTTAAAAATATTACAACAATTTTAAGCTACTTACACCTTATCTAAGCCCCCTAATAAAATAACAAACCCCCCCAAAATAAAAAAATGCCCTACCCTATTCTAAATTAAAAAAGTTCAAAGCTCTTTTACCTTACCAGCCCTTAAAAGGACCTTTTGTGGGGCATGCCCCAAAGAATTCAGCTCTTTTGCCTGTAAAAGAAAAATACAACCCCCCCCCAACATTAAAACCCACCACCCACATACCCCTAATCTAACCCAAACCCCCCTTAAAATAACCTAACACTAATCCCCTGAAGATCATCCTACCTTGAGTCGTCTTCACTCAGCCGAGCAGCGATGGAACCGAAGTGGACATCCGGACCGACAGAAGTTATCCTCCAAGCGGCGCTGAAGAAATCTTCCATCCGATGAAGTGATCCTCCAAGCGGCGCTGAAGAAGTCTTCTATCCAGACGATGTCATCTTCGAAGCCGGGTCTTCAATCTTCATCCCGCCGACGCGGAATATCCTTCTTTACCGACGGACTACCGACGAATGAAGGCTCCTTTAAGAGATGTCATCCAAGATGGCGTCCCTTCAATTCCGATTGGCTAATAGGATTCTATCAGCCAATCGGAATTAAGGTAGGAAAAATCTGATTGGTTGATTGAATCAGCCAATCAGATTCAAGTTCAATCCGATTGGCTGATCCAATCAGCCAATCAGATTGAGCTTGCATTCTATTGGCTGTTCCGATCAGCCAATAGAATGCGAGCTCAATCTGATTGGCTGATTGGATTTAATTAATTAATGTAATGATAGTGTAGTGTTAGGTTTAATTGTAACTTAGGTTAGGATTTATTTTACAGGTAATTTTGTATTTCTTTTAGCTAGGTAGTTATTAAATAGTTAATAACTATTTAATAACTATTCTAACTAGCTAAAATAAATACAAAGTTACCTGTAAAATAAAAATAAATCCTAAGATAGCTACAATATAATTATTATTTATATTGTAGCTGTCTTAGGGTTTATTTTACAGGTAAGTATTTAGTTTTAAATCGGAATAATTTATTTAAGTATAGTGTAGTGTTAGGTGTAATTGTAACTTAGGTTAGTTTTTATTTTACAGGTTAATTTCTCTTTATTTTAGCTAGGTAAGCTATTGTACCTAGTTAAAATAAATTGAAATTTGCCTGTAAAATAAAAATAAATCCTAAGATAGCTACAATATAATTATTATTTATATTGTAGCTATATTAGGGTTTATTTTATAGGTAAGTATTTAGTTTTAAATAGGATTAATTTAGTTCATAATAGAAATATTATTTAGATTTATTTAATTAATATTTAAGTTAGGGGGGTGTTAGGGTTAGTGTTAGACTTAGGTTTAGGGGTTAATAATTTTATTACAGTGGCGGCGGTGTAGTGGGGGCAGGATAGGGGTTAATAAATTTATTATAGGTGGCGACGGTGTAGGGGGGGCAGGATAGGGGTTAATAAATTTAATATAGGTTGCAGCGGGTTCAGGGAGCGGCGGTTTAGGGGTTAAACTATTTATTTAGTTGCGGCGAGGTGCGGGATCAGCAGGATAGGGGTTAATAACTTTATTATAGAGGGCGACGGTATAGGGGGGGAAGGATAGGGGTTACTAGGTATAATGTAGGTGGCGGTGGGCTCCGGGAGTGGCGGTTTAGGGGTTAAGACATTTATTATAGTTGCGGTGGGCTCCGGGAGCGGCGGTTTAGGGGGTAATAACTTTATTTACTTGCGGCGGTGTAGGGGGGACAGATTAGTGGTATTTAGACTCGGGGTACATGTTAGGGTGTTAGGTGTAGACAGCTCCCATAGAAATCAATGGGATGTCTGGAAGCAGCGAACTTGTACTTTCGCTATGGTCAGACTCCCATTGATTCCTATGGGATCCGCCGCCTCCAGGGCGGCGGATTGAAAACCAGGTACGCTGGGCCGTAAAAGTGCCGAGCGTACCTGATAGTTTTTTGATAACTAGCAAAAGTAGTCAGATTGTGCCGCACTTGTGTGCGGAACATCTGGAGTGACGTAAGAATCGATCTGTGTCGGACTGAGTCCGGCGGATCGAAGTTTACGTCACAAAATTCTACTTTTGCCGGTCTCTAGCCTTTGATAACTAAGGCGAATCAGCCTCGCCACAAATACGCTGCAGAATTCCAGCGTATTTGAGGTTGACGGCTTGATAATTAGGCCTCATAGTGATAGAAGCTTCAGATAAGGGTGGCTCAGTAGTTGTTTTGAATAGTAATATGTATATCATGGAAGCCAAACGACAATTAGAGAACACTGATAACTATAGGGTCCTAGCCTCTGATCCCACAAAGTTCTTTCAAAGAGATTTATCAAAACTCTTGAACAATGCCCTTGAGAGAGGTTTTATTGATTAGGAGACAGCTGAGTTTCTTTTTGTAGCCAACCCTATAGTACCTGTTTTTCAGTGCCTTACCGGAGGGTCCATAAGTCCTTATGGGAGGTTAAGGGCCGCCCGATAATAAGCGGTATAGGCTCAATACTAGAGCATCTTTCCCAATGGCTGGACGCTATATTTCGTCCCCTTGTTGTCTCACTAAATAGCTACCTGAGAGACACTAAGCATATATTAAAACTGATGAGGGATTTAGAGTGGGACCCTGTTGAATATTCATGGCTCTCTATCGATGTAGTTTCGCTGTACTCATCCATACCCCATTCACAAGGTCTGGAAGCTATACGTTTTTTTCTGAGGGAACACTCAGACTTCACTCCAGAGTTCCAAAAATTTATGATTGAGGTCACCAGCTTTTTGTTGACACATCATATTTTTAAGTTTGAGGGCATTTTCTATCCCTAGGTATGTGGAACGGCTATGGGGCCAAGGTTGCCCCCTCCTATGCTAACCTATATTTAGGTTGGTGGGAGTTGTTTCACATATTTGGAGATAGAAATCAATTTAGAGATTCTATTTGTTTTTTAAGAAATATATTGATAATCTAATTTTCATCTTTAAAGGGTAATCTTCTGACGCCAGACAATTTGTGGACTGGCTTAATATTAATGATTTAAATTAAAGGTTTACTTTTGATTTTCAGAAGGAATCTATTAATTACCTTGATGTGACCTTGACAGGAGGCAGCGATGGTACTATAACTACTGATCTATATAGAAAGCCTATAGCAGGTAATGCTCTGCTACATGCTTAATCATGTCATCCAGACTTTGTGCCTTATGCAGTTGCCAAAAGGCAATACATTTGCTTAAAAAGGAATTGCAGTAATAGGGGAATGTACCAACATAGAGCAGATGAGTTAACTGAACGCCTTAAATTAAGAGGCTATCCTCACAGGGTAATTAATAGAGCACGCACTGAAGTAAATCTAATTGAATGTGATCTCCTTTTACAGGACAAAAATGCTATAATTACTAAAAGATCCAATAATAAGTTCAATGGAGTTACATTTGTGACCAGCCATAGTGCCCAATACAAACAGGTTTGTGGAATAGTTAAAAAACATTTTAATCTACTTATCGCGGATGACAAACTTGTTGATTGTGTAGATAAGGGCATTAGATGCTCATACAGACGTGGAATAACTATAGGTAATCTAGTTTCTCCATCTGATCTGCCTCCCGTACAAGTGACCACAGGTTCTTGGTTAACTCACCTGGGTATGTTCAAGTGTGGGAAGAACAAATGTAGACCTTGTGATTATGCAATCCTCTCCAAACAATTAAATCAGAAGTTACACTGGAGTCTTTTGAAATTAGACATTGCTTAAACTGCAATTTAACTTATGTTGTCTATTTTATTACCTGTATTTGGGGCAAACAACAATATGTTGGACAAACAACACGTGAATGATGTGAAGTCAAGGATTATAGAACATTACTCCACTATAACAGTGGGGAAATCCACCACACCGCTTGTCCAACATTTTGCACTATGCCACAATAAGAGTCTGGACTTCTTCAGATGGCAGGTTATAGACAAAACCATACTTCCTAAAAGAGGGGGAGATAAAAACAAGATTTTTAGTAAGAATGAAATGTATTGGATTTTCAGGCTGGACACGCGCGTACCTAGAGGTTTTAACTCAGAATACAACCTTATTAATCATTGGCAAAATTGGATAGTATATTAATCAATATATTCTATCTAGATAACATTTTTATTAGCATTTAAAGTAATAAGCCACTTTATAGTGCCCCCTTAGGGGGTCTGTAGTGGTTTGGCTCCAGTTTATGTTAATTCTGAAATTATCTGCTCTCTCCCTTATTACATCATTTGCACTCACCTTTTATACTATCTACAGTTTACAAATATGTGACCCCACTCAACTAAGTGGATAGTGTAGTCGACTGAGATATAGCCATCCAGGGTTCATTCCTGGATGGGAAATATAGATGTTTTATTTTATTTTATTTTGGAGATTACTGTATAGATATAAGGTACAAAAGTAATAAATGTTAATACCTTGTGACATATGAGAATATTTTATTATACCATAAGCATCTCTTTATATATAATTGAGATACCGTTAACTATAACTGAAATATGGAATAATTATGTTAGACTCCATAATAAGATAACACTACACTTTGGTTGTTTCATATAATCACTTGGTATAGCGGTTAGTACAATAGACTGGGAATCTTTAGACTCAGGTTCGACTCCTGGATAGGAATCTGTCCTGGTCAGTAAGGGATTTTGATTTAACCTAGTCCATTTGGATATATATATATATATATATATATATATATATATATATTGTGTTTCTGCACACATACGTATATATATATATATATATATATATATATATATATATACATATCTTGTGTCTATTTTGTATTTACTTTATTTATTTATTAATTTCTTTATTGTATATTTTCTTTATTATGCTAGGACTGTGGCAAATTGATTCTTTTGTTGGTAATTATTTCTTTCCTCTAGCTAACTATTATCAATTTGGTAAAAATAACAGTAAATTAATCTCATGTCAGTGTTCCACAATGTAGAGAGATATAGGTATATTTGTGATCTATTATAGTAGTATAGTTTATATTTCATCTCTATAAGTTTTCCAAATAAGCTAAACTGTCAAAGTAAATTTGTCTCTCGAATACATATACAATTTTTGTAGTATCCAGACTTAAGTTGTGAAAATTCTCTCTAAGGTTAATTCATGAAACTCTATGTAATGTGTGTTTTTTACCCAATAGCTGTTAAGGAAGGGTTTTAAATAGTGTGCTCTTGAGGTTTTTCATTAAGCTATGATTACGGCTCTTTAGCTGAAACGCGTAAGCAACTCCTGCACAGGTGTTTGTTTGTTTTGTTGCCTTTAATATGCTTGTGGACTTTTAACTTTACCATGAATAGACGCAAAGTTTTATACAAAAGATATTTGGATGTTGCTCTGTTTCGTTTCTTCATTATTTCTATTGATCAGCATTAGAGTATACACCCCCCTTGCTTCCCATCCAGAGCTTTAAACTATTGCTGGAGCTGATGCCATTCCAGGAGGCATAAAGAAATGGTTTTTATGGATTAGCCTTGTTTTGATGTGTAACTGTGGATCTTCATTGGGGTTGTTTTCTGCAAGACAGTCGGTCTCTGAGGGCTAAAATTGCCTTACCGGAGGGATGGATAAAGTCAATTCAGATTGGCCAGCGAAGCAGATGCCCAAGACACACCTACTCCGGACACGCTGTAAGGAACCGGCCCTGAAAGGATCGCAGTGACCGATTTTGCTTGTGGCATAGTATAGGGATCTATAAGGTTAGTGGGTAGTCATATATCCACTATAAACAACCGTAGTTTTGTCAGCATTTACTATTATAACTCTGT
Source organism: Bombina bombina (assembly GCF_027579735.1). NCBI lineage: Eukaryota > Metazoa > Chordata > Amphibia > Anura > Bombinatoridae > Bombina > Bombina bombina. The sequence continues at coordinate 198,527,475 of NC_069508.1, read as the reverse complement.
CTATCCTAGCCGATTCCCTGCCACTTTAGGCGTCTCTCTACCTTACACCTGATGCGGTTATTATTATAAACTTCCTAAATTGGATTGATTTTTGTGTGGTTTCTGGCTTCTTCCAATGGATTGTTTGAATATATGTATATAAAATACAAGTTCTTTCATAAAGAAAGTAGAAATTTGAAGAACTATCCCGACTCAAATCTTTCTCTTGTACTTTATCCCTTTAAGCGTAAACAGGCTAATTCTAAAGTTTATTTTTTTACTTAAATGTCCCTTTAATGTTATGTTTAAGGAATGGCTGCATTGAAGCTTTACCTATCCTACTGAAGAAATCGCTTTATCATGAATCTTGTTCTGCTTGTGTTAGGTAATGCAATGTAAGTCTGTATGTGCAGATATTTGCTGTGGTTACTGAGCAAAGCAGATATGGCTAAGGGTCTAAGGTGACGCACAAAGCTCTGGATAATGATCTGTAGCAAATGTAAGAAACTTGATTAGCCAGATTCTTCCATTTGATGCAGCTTCAAGCATAACATTATAATGTTATTCATTAAAGCAAATGTTTCTAGATATTTGGAGCCCTTTGTGATTTCACAACTATGTCTTGAAGTCTTGTAACTACATTTCATAATTTGTATATAAGTACATATAAGCATAATAAAATATACTGTGAGCGGTTCATAAATTATTTGTATTGCTTGTAGACAGGGGCATATTTTGGCCTAGGCAAACAAAGCACTTGCCTAGGGCAGAAGATTGGAGAGGGGACAGCAGATTTTTGTGATTATATTTGTATAAAGCTTACAGTTATTTTAGAATTACAGGTATATAATGTGAGATTTTGCCCAAGGAGCTTACATTCTAGTGGGGTATAATAAGGTAAATATTTCATTTATTTTGATAGCTATTGCCTTTAGTTCTGTTGGCTTTCAGCACTCACATATTCTGTTTGGGGCAGTATCGTTTCAAGAAATCTGTGTTTGGTTTATATATATATATATATATATATATATATATATATATATATATATATATATATATATACATGCCCAGACCTGAGTCCAATTCAAAATCTGTGGGGTGATCTGAAGAGGACTGTGCACAGGAGATGCCCTCGCATTCTGACAGATTTTGAGTGTTTTTGCAAAGAAGAGTGGGCAAATCTTGCTAAGTCAAGATGTGCCATGCTGAAAACTCATAAACAAAAAAGACTGAGTGCTGTAATAAAATCAAAAGGTGCTTCAATGAAGTATTAGTTTAAGGGTGTTCACACTTATGCAACCATATTATTTTAGTTTCTATTTCAACCCCATCTTTTCATCATCATTGAAATAGCTTAATTAAAAGTTTCCTGGAATGATTTTTTGTACTAAATAACTATTGGCTTATGGATTTAGATCTTTACCATTTTAACGGAAATTTACAATATTATCGTTTTTCACAATTTAACTTTTAACTTTTAAATTCTATCTGATTGTCATATCAAGTTCCCCTTAGTTTTATAGAATAGATACCAGATATTTTTGAGGTGTTATCTCCAATAGCCTTAACATCCCATGTTTTCAATATATTCTTATATTTTTAAGTGAATTGTGTTTTATATTAGTAATAACAACAATATTATTCATTCGCAACCTGCATTTTCCCTCTGTGAAATATTGCCGTAATTAGTTAATTTTTTTAACATTCCCGTAATTATAAGGCATTCAGTGTGTTTTTACCTTATTTTATTTCGCTTTTGATTTAAATTAACGTATATATATTGTTCCCCTGTGCATTTTAGGTTATGCAAAATTTAAAATGTTTCCCAAGCGAGCATAGACTGTTCCTTAGGGTTTTCTGTATCACAAACACTGAATTTTCAGATTTTTTTATATAGATACATTCATTTTTCAAAAAGCATGTACTATGGTCTTTTTGTTTTAAATCACTGTATGTCTTTTGGTCAAAATGTATATAGATTAATTTCCAGTATTGCAATGCGTTACGATTTTTTATTACATCCTTTAATATCAAATGTTTTTAGATAAATGTGTTTATTAGCTACGCTTTTCTTTACGCAGCCTGCCATCAAATGTTTGCCATACATTTAGACTTATAAGCAATCTGTATCTGTTTGAAAGTACAGCTACGATCAGTGTATCAAAATCAATGGAGCGATCCTAGATCCGGGGTAGTAAATGTGTTCATACACCCCCATCCAGTATTGGACAATAAGTTCACACCTCCATTTTCGATTGGTTAACTCGCCTTTAAAATGAAAGGGCGCCTTAACTTCACTATTAAGCCTTTGAAAAAGCCCGACCGGAGTCGGGGGAAACGCGTCAGGCAAGCTAAGCAAGCTATCACAAATTACTATAGTTTGGAGAAAGCAGTACAAACTGTTTACAAAGGCCGGTCAAACGTTCAGGTTGAGGATCCGGATTACCACTACCTGAATGGTCTGACTAAAGTTGTGAGGAGGTGGACCATCTGTGCCTGTATAACAGAAACTGTAGACTCCAGGAGTTTTTATTCATTGCATGATATTTACTTATATCTAGTAAGTGCATATTTATTTGTGCGTGTGTTTATCTGTAATAAAACTTTTACACTTGATTCGTGCCCTGTGCGCCTGTTTTTTCTTCTCTGTTCTATATATATATATATATATATATATATATATACATGCCCAGACCTGAGTCCAATTCAAAATCTGTGGGGTGATCTGAAGAGGGCTGTGCACAGGAGATGCCCTCGCATTCTGACAGATTTTGAGTGTTTTTGCAAAGAAGAGTGGGCAAATCTTGCTAAGTCAAGATGTGCCATGCTGAAAAACTCATAAACAAAAAAGACTGAGTGCTGTAATAAAATCAAAAGGTGCTTCAATAAAGTATTAGTTTAAGGGTGTTCACACTTATGGAACCATATTATTTTAGTTTTTTATTTTTATTTCCCTTTTACCTAAAATATTTCAGTTTGTTTTTCAATTGAGTGGTACAGTTTATAGGTCACATGAAAGGTGGAAAAAGTTCTAAAATGATTTAACTTTGTCTCATTTTTTTACATCACAAAAACCTGACATTTTAACAGGGGTGTGTAGACTGTATATATACTATATATATATATATATATTGATAGAAATGTTTTTGTGTGTGCACGTGTATGTATATAACTCTGTGTGTGTAAATGCAAGTGTTTTGCAAGCCCTGGTGAACATTTACTTTGGAAATGCCATGAAAAAAAAAAAAATATTATGGCTAAAAAAGGCCTAAAACCTTGGATGGGTGAGATGGGTGGGGGACTTTCATCAGAATTTTGAGTGCCTAAAACCACTGCTTGTAGGTAGAATACAGAATTTGGAAGTTGCCAGTTTCTCATGAAAGCATTTACATTTAAAAAGTAAAAATAGTAATGACACAAATTTGCATATTAAATGGATATTAAACACTAAGTACATATCATGCTTCTCACTCTAGTTATGGGTGCTGCCATTATGGAACCTAGGTTTCACTGCAGGTATCTAAAAGAGAATTACTTTAAAGGGACACTAAACCCACATTTTTTCTTTCATGATTCAGATAGAGCATGCAATTTTAAGCAACTTTCAAATGTACTCCTATTATCAATTTTTCTTTGTTCTCTTGCTATCTTATTTAAAAAGCAGGAATGTGATGCATAGGAACTGGCCCATTTTTGGTTGAGAACCGGGGTTATGCTTGCTTATTGGTGGGTAAATGTAAGCCTCCAATAAGCAAGTGCTATCCATGGTGCTGAACCTAAAATGGGCTGGCTGCTAAGATTTACATTCCTGCTTTTAAAATAAAGATAGCAAGAGAATGAAGAAAAATTAATAATAGAAGTAAATTAGAAATTTGCTTAAAATGTTATGCTCTATCTGAATCATGAAAGAATTTTTTTTGGGATGTGTCTCTTTAAGCTATAATATTCGGGGGCCCTGAGTTGGGGAAGACACAAGTGCAATAGAAATCAGTATTAACTCATAAAGAGACATTCTCATAATCATTAGAACACCTTGCATTCACATTGCACGGAAGCATTGTGCTCACGAGAGTGCGCTTCCATAGGCTCTAATGGGATAGCAAAAATATCGCCCACCCACAAATGGGAAAATGTGCCCGTTTGCGGGCGAGTGATAATTAAACAGCCATTACAAGTGAGCTCGCTGTAGCAATTAATGCTCAGAATATTAACCAGAGATCCGATCTCTCGTTAACTTTCTAAAAGTGCCCAAAATGCCTTCAAAATAGAGAGCATTATTGTTTTTATTTTAAAAAAATGTAGAATTTTGTGGGAGTGGGGTGTTAGAAAAAAATGGCACTGAAAAGTGCCTTTGCAATGCGGTCTATGGGAACTGTGTCTTCCCAGTAAATATTTATATATGTACATATGCTTATACACATATGTATTTATGTGTTAATATGTGTATATACACGTAAATATTTATGTATATAATCGTATACATATATATTTACAAATGCTGCTGTCACTGTGCTTTTTTCCCCCTTCACTGCGCTTAGTGGAGCCTATCAAAGTGCCCTCTCGTGAGCACAATGCTTCCCAGCAATGCGAACACAAGCTTACGTTTGCTTTGGTCTTATCTTGTAATACCAGTGCACATTAGCATTTCTTGAAAGCAATATTTAGCGCTTTATTTGTAATCTGACCCTATGTGCTTAATACCTGCAATAGGTTAAATATATAGTTAAAATCATGCTCAGGCGCCAATCAATAGCGGTATTTGCACTGCCAAGCCAATCACAGGGTATGCTCAGCTCAGACATTTTCTTGCTAGAATTGCCTTTTAAATTTAAAATTAAAGCACTATTTTAACGCATTAAAAACATTTTTGGCAAAAAAGCTAAAACTACATATTTTCATTTTGAACAGGAAGTGCACATCTGTACAATATTAATAAGTAGGATGGATGTTCAGTGATTGATAAACAAAACAGTTAACACTTGTTCAATGATAAATACAGGTGGTTTACTCCACGTTTTTAGGCCTAAATGTAGAGGAACAGGTTCCCTGGTTGAGAACATTGTCTATCTGCAGAATAATTATTGGGGACTACAGATACATGGGGGTATATTTAACAAGCAGAGTATGCTGCAATCTACCCCCCATAGTTTCCAGATCGCTGGAAACATACATTAAGAATCAGCGGTCATAAGACCTCTGAGGTGGCGGACAGCAATCATCCCGATCAGATATGATCGGGATGATTGACACCCCCTGCTAGTCGCCGATTGGCTGGGAATCTGTAGGGGGCGGCACAGCACAAGCATTTCACTATAAACTATAAACGTATGCTGTCGGCATTTAGCTATGTCGGGCGGACATATCTTTATCTACACTGATATTATATTCAAGATAATTTATTTTTTGCCTGTTTTCACCAAAACATTTTTGATTACATCCATGTAAAGAAGGCTTGCTTTTATCTAGATATGTTATAACCTGAAGCTTTGGAATTCCATTTGTCATATTGTTACTTTTAAAAAGTTATTCAAGATGCTTTTTTAGCCTTTGGAAAGAAACACCCAAAATAAATGTTTAAATTACAAAATGAACAATAAGATAGAAATGAACTTGTATTTTAGAAAAAATATATATATATTCATCATGCTGACAATTTCCATTTCTTGATACTGAACTCTGCGTGTCTTCCTATAGCACAATATAAACAAAATTATAATCTTATCAAACAGACGTCTTCCTATGGTTTGACAGCTGCTTAGAATGCGAGCAGCGTGGTCACTAAAGCAAAGACCATTTCAAAACTGCAGACAAATGGTTTAATAGTGTCATTTGAAAGTAAATTATTGCAGAGGTTTCATTATGTGCTAGAAGGATGACTATCATAAAATAAACCTCCTACAGCTACAGTGTGATGTATACGTCATAAAAACTATTTATTTTACTCAAGCTTATATAATACAATGCTTGGTGGGTAACTTTCAATACAAATAATTGCCCACATTTGTAATATTTATTATAAACAAAGTTACAATGTCAAGGCAAAGAATCAGAATGAATAAAATGGTAATAACTATGATGCACTTGAAGGATTGAATCTTTGTATTAATAAAATTATCATACATGGTAAATTATTAATCCTTGCTCACATAGAATTGAGCTAATTGTAATTAAATATTATATAGATGTCTTATTACAAAGAGCATATTTGTCTTGCAGAACATTTTCGAATGCAATGAATAAAGTAGATTAATAGATAGTGACTTACTGCTAACAGGTTTCATTTTACAGAAAGACATTTTTCGCATTAGAAACTAAAACATACACTTGTTTATTTTAGTCAAAATAATGTAAAAATGTTTGCTTTTACTATTGTGGGGTGTCGATCACAGCCCTGTAGAAAATAAATTGACTTATCTACAGAATCCCTGTAAATATAAATGGTGGTTTTAGGTAGAGAAACATTATATACATTTTAATAGGATTGTGATCATGGTATATTTGATATCTATTTACTTTGTTTTCTGTGGTTCTTCTAGTTAGATTTTGAGCATACTTACTGTACATGCATATGAATGATACTATACTGCACCCTGGTCCTGTGACCTACTGTTTGTGTGAGTGTGCTTGTATCTGCAATATATATATCGAAAATACACTTTCATTTCCAAATAAAATTTGCTTAGATTTGTCTATTTTCCAACTTATGTTGAGGTTGCTAAGCTGACCCTTTAAATTCTTACCATTGGTGCTGTCTATGAAATGTGCAAAACAAAACTGCTTATAACTCAGTATTTTGTATCTGAATTATGTGAAATTTCAAACTCTAAAAGGTATTTACCATAATTTCGTTTTTTAGGGTCAAGGAAAGTTTACATTCCATTAAATAGAGTTAGCTTGCTCCGACGTCAGCTTCCATAAAAATCGCTGATATGAATGTGCAAATCCAAAAAATTAAGTAATGTTTAATTAGTTTTGAACATGTATGATGTTAAAAAAAGATTAATTTGAAACAGGGGGATAATTAGGCCAAAGTCAGTGAGGTCCAAGCATTATTAGGTTCTGCTCCTGAAGCCATTTACTTGTTAGCGCCTTTTTGTAAATTGGTTTTAAAATATTTTATTATTATTTTATTAGATTACAAGTAGTTCACTAACAGATATTTTTGCTTGCACACTAACTGCGCTGAAAGTAAGCTCTCAATGCTGGCGGGTTTGTGCGCATATTTCAAGTTGAAAGTAAAAAGATATCATGAGAACGAAACCCAATGTGCGCTAGCTTCAGAACTTTGGATATTGAGACTGCGTTAACTTATTTTCCCCATACACTTCAATGAAGTGCACTGTTAAAAAAAAAAAAAAAAGAAACTAACTCTTATTGCTAGTGTATATATATTGGTGTATATATGTATATACATGTGTATATAAACACATAAATTCACAAGTAGATATATATATATACCGGTATATATATATATATACCGGTATATATATATATATATATATATATATATATATATAGTATCTCACAAAAGTGAGTACACCCCTCACATTTTTGTAATTTTTTTATTTTATCTTTTCATGTGACAACACTGAAGAAATGACACTCTGCTACAATGTAAAGTAGTGAGTGTATAGCCTGTATAACAGTTTAAATTTGCTGTCCTCTCAAAATAACACACAGCCATTAATATCTAAACCGTTGGCAACAAAAGTGAGTACACCCCTAAGTGGAAATGTCCAAATTGGGCCTAAAGTGTCAATATTATGTGTGGCCACCATTATTTTCCAACACTGCCTTAACCCTCTTGGGCATGGAGTTCACCAAAGCTTCACAGGTTGCCACTGGAGGCCTCTTCTACTTCTTCATGACAACATTACGGAGCTGGTGGATGTTAGAGACCTTGTGCTCCCCCACCTTCGGTTTCAGGATGCCCCACAGATTCTCAATTGGGTTTAGGTCTGGAGACATGCTTGGCCAGTCCATCATCTTTACCCTCAGCTTCTTTAGCAAGGCAGTGGTTATTTTGGAGGTTTGTTGGGGTCATTATCATGTTGGAATACTGCCAAAGGGAGGGGATCATGCTCTGCTTCAGTATGTCACAGTACATGTTGGCATTCATGGTTCCCTCAATGAACTGTAGCTCCCAAGTGCCAGCAGCACTCATTCAGACCAAGACCATGAGACTCCTACCACCATGCTTGACTGTAGGCAAGACACACTTGTCTTTGTACTCCTCACCTGGTTGCCACCACACTCGCTTGACACCATCTGAACCAAATAAGTTTATCTTGGTCTCATCAGACCACAGGACAAGGTTCCAGTAATCCATGTCCTTAGTCTGCTTGTCTTCAGCAAACTGTTTGCGGGCTTTCTTGTGCATCATCTTTAGAAGAGGCTTCCTTCTGGGATGACAGCCATGCAGACCAATTTGATGCAGTATGCGGTGTATGGTCTGAGCACTGACAGGCTGACCCCCCACCCCTTCAACCTCTGCAGCAATGCTGGCAGCACTCATACGTCTATTTCCCAAAGATAACCTCTGGGTGTGATGCTGAGCATGTGCACTCAATTTGGTCGACCATGGCGAGGCCTGTTCTGAGTGGAACCTATCCTGTGAAACCACTGTATGGTCTTGCCCACCATACTGCAACTCAGTTTCAGGGTCTTGGCAATCTTCTTATAGCCTAGGCTACTTTTATGTAGAGTCACAATTCTTTTTTTCAGATCCTCAGAGAGTTCTTTACCACGAGGTGCCATGTTGAGAGCGATAACACCAAATTTAACACACCTGTTCCCTATTCCCTATTCACCCCTGAGACCTTGTAACACTAACGAGTCACCAAGGAGGGCAAATGGCTTATTGTGATCAATTTGGACATTTCCACTTAGGGGTGTACAACGGTTTAGACATTAATGGCTATGTGTTGAGTTATTTTGAGGGGACAGCCAATTTACACTGTTATCACATGAAAAGATATAATAAAATATTAACAAAAATGTGAGGGGTGTACTCACTTTTGTGAGATACTGTATGTATATATATATATATATATATACACATACACATAGATAGATGGTAGATAGATAGATAGATAGATAGATAGATAGATAAATAGATGATAGATAGATAGATAGATAGATAGATAGATACTGTAGATAGATAGATAGAAAATATGACACTGAAATCTTACAAGCAAAAGCAATGTCTTCTCATTCTAATAATTCAGGTTGTGTTTGCAATTTAAAGAGACAGTAAAGTAAAAAAAAAAATATTTCATGATTTAAATAGGGCATGTAATTTTAAACAACTTTCCAATTTACTTTTATTACCAATTTTGCTTTGTTCTTTTGGTATTCTTAGTTGAAAGCTAAATCTAGGTGGTTCATGTGCTAATTTCTTAGACCTTGAAGACTGTCTCTAATTGAAAAGCATTTTGACAGTTTTTCACCACTAGAGGGCGTTAGTTCATGTGTTTCATATAGATAACATTGAGCTCCGGCACGTGAAGCTCCTAAGAGCAAGCACTGATTGGCTAAAAATGCATGTCTGTCAAAAGAACTGAAATAAGGGGACAGTTTGCAAAGGTAATCACAGAGGTAAAAAATATATTATTATAACTGTGTTGGTTATGCAAAATTGGGGAATGGGTAATAAAGGGATTATCTACCTTTTTAAACAACAAAAATTCTGGTGTTTACTGTCCCTTTAAGAAAATCAGCAATCTCCCAGTGTAGAATCCTAGTGTTCTGCCCACAAACCATAAAACCAAAACAAGAGCAATTGTCCTGAAGATTCCTTTAAATACATGGAGTGGGCACTGCCATTATAATAATGGTTTGTCATAATTGTTGTTTGGATGTGTTTTCTGAAAATCTGCATTTACTGTGTTCTCCAAACATATTAATTAAGAAATGTGAAACATATTTCAGCAGCAGGGTCTCCAGAAAATATCAGAAAATTCTTATACTGAGCCACAGAGACATGTGAGCAGAGATGTGGCTGTCTGATAGGTGGTGTCAACACAAGTGAGGTTATGGTTGTTATGTGGGTGGAGTTAGGGATTCCATGGGTGTGGCTAAATTGTGGTTGGGAGGTGCAATTTTTATGCTCCTTCTCAGCAAACTGGAAGTGCAACCTAAAGCATTGAGGTAGTTTTGCACTTCCATACTCCCCATAGGAGCATAGAAATCTAAACAAATACCAAACTAAGTTATTGATAATTAAATGCTGGAGTATGATTTTTAGAGGGGGTATTTGGTGGTATTTATCATGCTTTGATGAAAATACACTATTATGCTGTCATTTGTGAAGAACAATTAATAATATATGTATATATATATATATATATATATATATACATATATATATATATATATATATATATATATATATATATATATATATATATATATATATATACACACGCACACACATAACAAACACCCCCTCTAATAATTATACTCCAGCATCTAATTACAAATCAGTATGTCAATTTTAAAAGTTGATGTTTAACAAGATGTTTTTAAAGATTTCCTGGACCCTCTATGAGCTGATTATAGTTTCCATGGAAATTAATAGTAAATTGGAAGTGAACAGTTGCATTCTATAACCCCAAATTATTTATATTATAGACTTTAATATACAGAAAACTAGTTGCGCATATTAGGTCTTAGTAATTTGTTATTTGTGTAATATGCATAGCATGCAAAGCACAAAGATAGGGATAAAATATTTATTATGTGATAAAGATTAAATTAATCAAGAGACCATCATTATTATAAAAAAACATTATAGAGCCATAATTCAAACGCACCTCAGAAGATAACTACAATTCCCATAAGCTTATGAACTGATGAAGTTGCGTGTTTTCCCGTAGCTCTAGCTGGACTCCCTTCTCCACTCACAGCTATCCAACTAGACCACACATGTCTACAATATCCTGCGAAGCATAAACAACATCAGCATACTTCCTTCAGCTTCAATTGATATTTATATGTATGGCTTCCTTTATCAAGTAGTGGAAACAGTGCAGGCCCACTAATGCAAGCTTGCAATTGCAATGTATGATCTTTCATGATTTAGAAAGATCATGCAATTTTAAACAACTTTCCTATTTACTTCTATTATCTATTTTGATTCATTCTCTTGATATCCTTTGTTCAAAAGCATATCTAAATAGGCTCAGTATCTGCTGATTGGCTGCTGCATATAGATGCATCATGTGATTGGCTAACCCATATGCATTGCTATTTCTAACAAAAGATATCTAAAGAATGAAGACACATATGATAAAAGGATGTAAATTGAAATGTTATTTAAAATGGTATTCTCTATCTAAATCATGAAATACATTTTTTGGGCTTCATGTCCCTTTAAGATAATTTTATGATGATTGACAAGCCCTGCTAGAGCAGGGGGAGGGGCTAGTTAAGCACTTGCTGCTGCAATGTTAAATGTGTGTAACAGACACCACCTCCCAAACCCCTCACATGGATGGACAAGTTCACTGGCTTGGAACTGTCTCCTCCCACCATTTGTTTAATTCGGACTGTCCCTAATGTCTATTTTAAATATTTTAAATAGAAGGATATTTGAAGGGTTATGTGACCAATCACTTTAAAGATCCTTCTGGATCCACCTGCTGTTATTTTTGCATCTTCCACTGAGAAAGATTTTTATTGAACAAATTATTAATTGGCTGGATATTTTTGATTTTTGGAAATTTTGGCAAGATTTTTGGATTGTCCTTGGACGATGGATTTGGACTAGTTAGCTGATATACATGAAGTTGTGTCTGATTTTTGTTAGTGATTAGGTGTAGGGAAAAAAATCATTTAAAAGATGTTGATGAGTTTTGACACTCCCATTTTTTTTAACAGCACTGTATATTAGGCTAAAAAATTCACACTTCATAGTTTCTTACGGCAGATAACTTACCCAGAAAATAAAACTTTCTACCTTGCATGATTATTCACTCAAACTAAACATGACTTTTTCATTAAAAGAAAGATATCATTGGTGTTTCCAAACATTTGATATTTTTTTAAACACTTTAATTTTAGTATGTGTTTATAATTATAGTACAGACTTTGGATTACCATCATGGTGATAAATATGATCAAAATCATATTTAAAATATGCAAAAGGCCATGAGAAATGTGTCCAGATGATTGTTTTTTAATGCCTGACTTAGACAAGTGCATTGTGTTTGACTTCTACAAAGTACTGGATATATAATAAGAGGAAATATGCAGAATAGTGGGGGGGCATCTTTGAGAAATACTATAATCATGTTGTCAGGGAACTGTTTCATAGGATGATGAGAAACATTTTTATAAACGGTAACAAATAAATGGTACCACACAGCGATATGTCACAAAATTAGTCTCTCATGCGGTATGTCAAGCAGAAAATGTATTGGCCGGAATAATTTTAAATAAGCTTGGTTGGTGCTGGGTTTTTTTCTTACATTTTGGCTGCATTCCTTGTAAATGATTTTTTTTCACCAAACTTGCTGTTGCTCTAAATCCTGTACTCATTCTGCTGCTAATAAAGTGCATTCACGCTGTGAATGTTTGTGAGACATATTTATACTCTGCAATTGGAAAGGCATGGAACACTTAATATTTAAACGCTTGACTGCTGAAGAGAATTCCTACAAATAACACAGAAGTTTATTTCAGTGCACTTTAAGAGAAAATTAGATAAGGCAAAAAAAAACCTGAAGGTCATTGTGTATAGAATAAGTGACTGGTAAAAAAATAAAAAATATTTAAGGATTTTGTGACTAATTGGGATTTTTAAATATTTTATAAAGAATTGCTCTCACTTTACACAATTTAAAGAAGTAGGTTTGTCATTTAATAATTTTACTCTGCAGCAAAGATAGCTCAAAGCTCCAAGTATAATTTTCTATTTTCTAATTTAGTAATATAGCTGAGAGGAGAGAACAAAGAGAGGTGATGTGGTAGAATCCTTCAGATCTATCAAATAATTTAATGAAGAAGGTGAGGAGATATTGGAGGTTAGTAGATTTATGTGTTATTTTTATTCTTTATAGAAAGAGTAATAGATACATGGAATACATTTCCAATTGAGATAGTAATAAAAAATATTCAGCTAGATTACAAGTTGTGCGTTAGGGTTAAAAAGCAGCGTTGAGAGGTCCCAACGCTGCTTTTTAACGCCCGCTGGTATTATTAATACTTTTTTGGCCATACTCGGAAATACTGCAAATCCACTTACATCAATTGCGTATCCTATATTTTCATTGGGACTTGCATACCACCGGTATTACGAGTCTGACCAAAAGTGAGCGGTAGACCCTCTCCTGTCAAGCCTGGTACCGCATTTAAAAGTCAGTAGTTAAGAGTATTACACTACAACGCCCTAGCATAAAACTCTTAACTAAAGTGCTAAAAAGTACACTAACACCCATAAACTACCTATTAACCCCTAAACCGAGGCCCTCCCCACATCGCAAACACTAAAATAAAATTTTTAACCCCTAATCTGCCGAACCGGACATCTCCGCCACTATAATAAACATATTAACCCTAAACCGCTGCACTCCCGCCTCGTAAACACTATTTAAATATTATTAACCCCTAATCTGCCTGCCCTAACATCGCCGACACCTGCCTACATTTATTAATCCCTAATCTGCCGCCCCCAATGTCGCTGCCACTATAATAAATGTATTAACCCCTAAATCTAAGTCTAACCCTAACCCTAACCCCCCTAACTTAAATATAATTACAATAAATCTAAATAAAATTACTATAATTAACTAAATAATTCCTATTTAAAACTAAATACTTACCTATAAAATAAACCCTAAGATAGCTACAATATAAATAATAATTACATTGTAGCTATCTTAGGGTTTATTTTTATTTTACAGGCAACTTTGTATTTATTTTAACTAGGTACAATAGTTATTAAATAGTTATTAATTATTTAATAATTTCCTAGTTAAAATAAAGACAAATTTACCTGTAAAATAAAACCTAACCTAAGTTACAATTACACCTAACACTACACTACAATTAAATAAATTACCTAAACTAAATACAATTAATTACAATTTAAATATATTATCTAAAGTACGAAACCCCCCACTAAATTACAGAAAATAATAAACAAATTACAAGATTTTTAAACTAATTACACCTACTCTAATCCCCCTAACAAAATAATAAAAAAAAAAAAAAAAAAAAAAGCCCTACCCTATACTAAATTATAAATAGCCCTTAAAAGGGCCTTTTGCGGGGTATTGCCCCAAAGTAATCAGCTATTTTACCTGTAAAAAAAATTACAAATACCCCCCCCCAACATTAAAACCCACCACCCACACAACCAACCCTACTCTAAAACCCACCCAATCCCCCCCTTAAAAAACCTAACACTAACCCCTTGAAGATCACCCTACCATGAGACGTCTTCACCCAACCGGGCAGAAGTGACCCACCAGACGGGCAGAAGTCTTCATCCAACCCGGGTAGAAGAGGTCCTCCAGACGGGCAGAAGTCTTCATCCAGACGGCATCTTCTATCTTCATCCATCCGGCGCGGAGCGGCTCCATTTTCAAGACATCCGACGCGGAGCATCCTTCTCGGCCGACGACTAAAGACGAATGAAGGTTCCTTTAAGTGACATCATCCAAGATGGTGTCCCTTCAATTCCGATTGGCTGATAGAATTCTATCAGCCAATCGGAATTAAGGTAGGAAAATCCTATTGGCTGATGCAATCAGCCAATAGGATTGAGCTTGCATTCTATTGGCTAATTGGATCAGGTCCAACAGGTCAGGATATCTTCAAGGGGTTAGTGTTAGGTTTTTTTAAGGGGGGATTGGGTGGGTTTTAGAGTAGGGTTGGTTGTGTGGGTGGTGGGTTTTAATGTTGGGGAGGTATTTGTAATTTTTTTTACAGGTAAAAGAGTTGATTACTTTGGGGCAATGCCCCGCAAAAGGCCATTTTAAGGGCTATTTGTAATTTAGTGTAGGGTAGGGCTTTTTTATTTTGGGGGGCTTTTTTATTTTGTTAGGGGGATTAGATTAGGTGTAATTAGTTTAAAAATCTTGTAATTATTTTATTATTTTCTGTAATTTAGCGGGGTTTTTTTTACTTTAGATAATTTTTTTAAATTGTAATTAATTGTATTTAGTTTAGGTAATTTATTTTATTGTAGTGTAATGTTAGGTGTAATTGTAACATAGGTTAGGTTTTATTTTACAGGTAAATTTGTCTTTATTTTAACTAGGAAGTTTAATAAATAGTTAATAACTATTTAATAAGTATTGTACCTAGTTAAAATAAATACAAAGTTGCCTGTAAAATAAAAATAAACCCTAAGAAAGCTACAATGTAACTATTAGTTATATTTTAGCTATCTTAGGGTTTATTTTATAGGTAAGTACTTAGTTTTAAATAGGAATAATTTAGGTAATTGTAGTAATTTTATTTAGATTTATTTTAATTATATTTAAGTTAGGGGGGTTAGGGTTAGGGTTAGACTTAAGTTTAGGGGTTACTCACTTTATTATAGTGGTGGCGACGTTGTGGGCAGCTGATTGGGGTTAATAAATGTAGTTAGGTTGCGGCGACATTGGGGGCGGCAGATTAGGGGTTCATAAGTATAATGTAGGTTGCAGCTGTGTCCGGAGCGGCAGATTAGTGGTTAATAATATAATGTAGGCATCAGCGATGTCGGGGGCGGCAGATTAGGGGTTAATAATATAATGTAGGCGTCAGCGATGTCGGGGGCGGCAGATTAGGGGTTAATAAGTGTCAGATTAGGGGTGTTTAGACTCGGGGTTCATGTTAGGGTGTTAGGTGTAGACATAAAAAGTATTTCCCCATAGGAATCAATGGGGCTGCGTTAGGAGCTTTACGCTGCTTTTTTGCAGGTGTTATTTTTTTTTTCAGTCGGCTCTCCCCCATTGATCCCTATGGGGAAATCATGCACGAGCACGTTTAGCCAGCTCACCGCTACCGTAAGCAGCGCTGGTATTGAGGTGAGATGTGGAGCTAAATTTTGCTCTTCGCTTACTTTTTTGCGGTTAATGCCGGGTTTGTAAAAACTCATAATACCAGAGCTGTCTGCAAGTGAGCGGTGAGCTTAAACTGTTCGTTAGCACTGCACCCGTTAACGCAAAACTCGTAATCTAGGTGATTGTAAGGAAAGTTAAGAATCCTGAGGTATATCTAAAGATATCCTACTACTTCTACTATCTACATGAAAGGGCAGCATTTAATATTCACATTTTTTTTTTATTTTTGTTTCATAAAATATGAAGAAGAAGCTGAAAGGGAAAGTAAAAAAATTAGACATTTATGAATCAGACACATCATGCAATATTAAACTACTTACTTCTGTTATCTTATTTGCTTTGTGGGATATTTTACTGAAAACCATATCTAGGTAGGCTCAGGAATAGCAATGCACTACTGGGAGCTAGCTGACACCGTTGTTATAAAAAGGGGGTAGCATACCAAATGTTTAAAATATTCTCCTTAATATATAACAAGCACTAATATTGGTATAAATAAACAATAAAATCATACAGGGGTAGACTGCAGCATCCGCTGCTTGATAAATCTATCCCCATGTCTTATAGAACTGTTTGATAGCGTCACTTAAATCAGATTATTCCTGTTAGTGTACAGAACTATCATTTATTTTAATAGGAGGAAAAAAGTAACTTAATCCAGATTCAGTTGTTGAATGAACTTTAAATTATGGACCTTTCCCATATACTTTTGGCCAAAGACATCCACGGCACCAAACAAACTGATCGGATACCTTAAAGTCATTGTAAAGTTTAATGATTTCAAGCCCAGTATTTAAAAATAATCTTAAAAACAGGGGCACTTTAAGTTATTAAACTTTACGATGATCCTTCTTTTTTAAAATACTTACCATTTTCTTACGGTAAATATACTGCCGATCCTCCGCCCGCATCTCCTTCTATATTTAGCATATCGATGAAGAATCTGGCTTCCTCCAATTGTTGTGTGCCCCACAAGGTGAACGCCAAAGGGAGCACACAACGATTGGAGGAATCTGCATTTTTTATCGATATACTAAATACAGAAGGAGCTGCGAGAGGAGGATCGGCGGCATGTTTATCATAATGCAAAGGTAAGTATTTTAAAAAAGAAGCTTCATTGTAAAGTTTAATGACTTAAAGTGCCCCTGTTTTTAAGATTATTGTTAAATACTGAGCTTGAAATCATTAAACTTTACAATCACTTTAAGAGACACAGTGGTGTAGACGCCAAAAGGATACGGGAAAGATCTGTAAATTAAAGTTAATTTAACAACTGATGAACATAACGCATATTAAAAAAAACGTTTTCAACAAAACGAATACTGAATATTCAGGGGTTCATTTACAATTATTTTCGTGCACCTGTACTGTTAAATACTTATCTTTAGCATGCTGGAGAGCTGTGCTAATCCTGACACTTCTTCACAGAGCCCCTGGCTTTGCTAATAGGAAGCTATGTGCAATACACCTCCAATTAGTGTGGCCCTGGGCTCTGTAAAAAAGGGTCGGATTAGCTCGGCTCTTCAGCGTGCTATAAGTAAGTGTAGCCCACTGTGGAGCTGCGCTAATCTCAACCCATCTTCACAGAGCCCAGGGCCATGCAAATTGGAGGTTTAGCGTGCTCTAAACATCCTAACAGCGTGTCCCGGGGTTCTGAAAGAAAGTAACGCGGCTCTCTGGTGTTCTAAAGGTGAGTATTTTTAACCACTCAGGTAATTTAAAGGAATCAAATGAATATTAGCGAATTTCATCAGTAGTATTTGTTTTCTTTAAATTTTGTGGTGCATTTGTTAGTATATTGGTTTTTGTGAAAACCAAAGAAATATCTGTATATCAGTGATGTGCAGTCACTAGAGGCAGGTGAGGCAGTGCTTCACCTCTCATATGGGCAAAAATATATTTTTTTTATTGGCTTTTAAAAAAAAATTGTAAATTTTTTCCCCCAGCATTTTTTTCTCTCACAGCTATATGTTGTGCAATGAAGAGGCACAATCAGGTCTGCCCACCATTACACAACATGCTGCGCCATCTACTGGATGACAGTGGTTAAGATCATTGCATGGCCCATAAGTGCTTTATTTGAGGCAGTCCTATTTGGGCTGAACCAATCCAGCGAGAGGCATTAGTAAGTGGAACATAGGGTTGGGGCTGGATGTTAAATGATATAAAACAAAACAAAAACGGAGAAAAACAACTTTCATATATTTTGTTGCTGTCCTGTGAACCTGCTAGCTTTGCTAAAGTGAAAAAGAGAGTTCTGTTCTTCCCCTCTAAGTGCAGTGGAATGTGCCACTGTCACTTCCTGAATCCTTACAGAGCAGGAGAGAGGCACAGAGAGCAGTGTTTCACCCACATCTTATTAAAGTAAGATTTTACTGATAGGGATTCTGTTAGTGAAAATGATAATTTAATGATTGTGGTTTAGTGTTTTTTTTACTCTTTTACAGCAGGGTCGTTTTTGTATTTTGTTTACTCAAACTTTACACCCACTAACTTAGCAGCTTGCCTCTGTACTTCACACTAAATTATAGACTAATTTTCTGAACTCTCTGTAGCTCTGCTGTTTTATTACTTTAAAATGCAGTGCCCCCCCCCCTTGTGTGTGTGTGTGTGTGTGTGTCTCTCTCTCTCTCTATCCATCTCTCTCCTTATGTGTTGTTCTCCCCCATGGTCTCTTTCTCTCTCTGTCTCTCTTCCTCCCCCTCTGACTCTCATCCCTTATGTAATGAAAGAATCTATAAGCATAATTTGCAGCATTAAAGTAAAATGTATGTTTTAAACATATTTTAATGGGCATGGATTTCTAGATCTCATAATCAGAGCAAGCATTGTGTTATCTGGCAAGAGTTTCTGTTACAATCCTTTTAGACTAAAATCAGATGTTTACTAAGTTGACCAGTTTTCCAAGACACCATTTAAAGGGACATGAAACCCATATGAAACCCATATGCAAATTTAAATAACTTTCCAATTTACATCTAATATCTAATTTTCTTTATTCTTTTGATTTCCTTTGTTGAAAATCATATCTAAATATGCTCAGTAGCTGCTGATTGGTGGCTGCACATAGATACCTCATGTGATTGGCTCACCCATGTGCATGGCTATTTCTTCAACAAAGGATATCTAAAGAATGAAGGCGTATCCTAGCCCCTGCCTCACCATCCTCTGACGTCACTGCACGTCACTGCTGTATATATATATTTGTTAATGAATCTGCATTTGTAATTAAATGAATGCACATACCTAACAATTACTAAATATAATGTGAGAAAGATTTCAGACACAGTTAATGATTGTTAAAGGTTTCTAAGAAAACAAAATTAACAAACTAATCATAAAAATAATCAATTATACAATAATATACAATAAAATATGAAGCAGACTGCAAGAGATAGTTCTGAGCCCCCTTTGTCTGATCAAAACTGTAATGAGAGTCATGCTAAAAAGGGCAACTATTTTTCAATGTGAAATGTAACTAGACAACATGACGAGAAGGTGCAGGTGTGGAACAAATGAGATCTGATAGGAGCTCGAGAGAATTAACCTAGCTTGGATATTCCGGCAGAGATCTCTGGTAACCTCCGAGTAAATACCATAGCTACACAAGTCCATGGGGAATTAGCATAATAAATACTTGTTGACTGTGCGCAGCGGTACAACTCGCTTCAGTTAACTATTTCAGTAGCAAATAAATGTTTGTTAACTTAATACTAATCCAGAACTAAACATTGTAACAACAAGGAGTCAGTTTCATGAAAAAGGGAAAAGAGAAACTATATTTGTATCAAAATTGCTTACCCAAGTTATGTTTTATATTTAAAAGGGCATAAAAAATGCTCTAATGTGATATATAATTGTATTATTGCTCTGTTGTTTGCCTATATCTGTGTATTAAACCCCTGTAAAGTTACATTTAGCCCCAGAGAAGCAGTGCACTACTGAGAGCTAGCTGAAAACATCTGGTGATCCATTGGCAAGAGACATACATATGCAGCCACCAATCAGCAGCCATCTCCCAATAGTACATTGCTGCTCCTAAACCTACATAGGGACAAAGGACAGTAAGAGAACAGAATTTGATAACATAGGTAAATAGAAGAAATAAAATGTAAGTTTTTGTAAATAAAATGTAAGTTTCAATTAACTTTTAAGCCTTTAGTGGCCAATTTATGTGTGGACGGACATGATCCACTGTAGCGATCATGTCCGCCGCACATCAATAAATGCTGACCGCATACGCTGTCGGCATTTATCATTGCACAAGAAGTTCTTGTGAATTGCTTGTGCAATGCTGCCCCTTGAAGGTTTGCGGTCAATCGGCCGCTAGCAGGGGTGTCAACAATCGGGGTAATTTCTGTCCGCCGCCTCAGAGCAGGCGTACAAGTTATGGAGCAGCAATGTTTAGACCCATGCAGATTCGCGGCCAATCGGCCACTAGCAGGGGGTGTCAATCAACCCGATCGTATGTGATAGGGCAGATTGCTGTCCGCCGCCTCAGAGACTGAAGCCTGAAGGCTCGCTTGGAAACAGCTGCATCAAGCTCCATTCAGAGCTTGATGAATCGGCCCCAAACAGTTTATTTAAAGAGCTATTTCCTATGCCTTTAAGAGTTTATTTAAAGAGCTATTTCCTATGCCTTTAAGAGTTTATTTAAAGAGCTATTTCCTATGCCTTTAAGAGTTTATTTAAATAGTTATTTCCTATGCCTTTAAGAGTTTATTTAAAGAGTTATTTCCTATGCCTTTAAGAGTTTATTTAAAGAGTTATTTCCTATGCAAGTAGTTTGCACATTTCACTTTCACACTTTGGACCAGATTACAAGTGGAGCGCTAATTAACACTTCCGCTCAAGCTTTGATTGCGCTAGAAGCAAGCTTTTTGCACTCGTCAGGTTGCGCTCATATTATGAGTTGAAAGTAAACTGTTTTTTGCTCGCTCGCTAACTCTACGAGTGCAAAAAAGCTAAACTTACAATATCGCAAGCACAATAACTTATTTCCCCATAGAATCAATTGAGAAAAAAAGTGGAAAAAAAAACTAACACCCTACTCACGCGCAAACCTGATCACATATTCTCAAGTGCGCTAATCCGACATAAAAATATGAATATTTCACATTCAAATGTTCTGAACATATCAGATTATGTTCTATTTATTCATAAATATATATATATATATATATATATATATATATATATATATATATACACATATATGATAGTATTTGGGTACAATATATATCTATACCTCTCTCTCTCTCTCTCTCTCTATATATATATATATATATATATATATATATATATATATATATATATATATAAATATATATATATATATATATATATATATATATATATATATATATATATATATATATATATATATATATATACAGGATTATATATAGATATATACATATATGTATAGGAATATCTATTTAGAAGTACTTAGAACACATTCTGTTTGTACAGAACATTGGAATGTGAAATATTTACAGTAGATACATAGTTAAAACCTTTATTAAATATGAATATTACATAAATATGTTATTACATGTTTTCATCTACTTAACTACAAAGGGCTCCAATCCAATCCATATATATGTGTGTGTGTATAGATGCATACATTTGTATTTATGTGTTTATAGGTGTATGTATGTCTGTAAATACATATATACATATACATACATATGTATTTATGTGTTTATATGTGTATGTATGTCTGTAAATAAATATATACATATACATACATATGTATTTATGTGTTTATATGTGTATGTATGTCTGTAAATACATATATACATATGCATACATATGTTTTTATGTGTTTATAGGTGTATGTATGTCTGTAAATACATATATTTAAAATACTTTATTTTTCCAGTACCATATACAGCGAAAACATTGTGGATTACATAACAAAACTACTTACATGCAATTTTTGTCAAACATTGTCACTGCAATAGCACCATAGTTTCCATTTTCCAAATCTCCTCCTTCCTCCATTACACCTTCCACTGTCATGGTACCCAACTCTCCTCTCTTATTGAGGGAAACGATAGAAAACATAAACATCTACTTTTTAACATTTGCAACAGCAACAGGTTAATATGAGGCAACATAGGTGTATCTCTCTCCCAGGGTCCACTGTGTTCCTATTTTACACACATCAAGTTTTGGTTGTTATGTCTGGGATCTAGGTAAATATGTTCCACTTCCCATGTAACTGGGCATTCAGTATAAACTCTGCATCTTTGAATGGGTAAATTATCTGTTTTTGGTGTGCTAGATCTACTGTAAATACACATATACATATACATACATATGTTTTTATGTGTTTATAGGTGTATGTATGTCTGTAAATACATATATACATATACATACATGTGTTTTTATGTGTTTATAGGTGTATGTATGTTTGTAAATACATATATACATATACATACATGTGTTTTTATGTGTTTATAGGTGTATGTATGTCTGTAAATACATATATACAAATAAATACTTAAATACAGATGTATTTTTTTAATGTGTTTTATGACAAATTTTAGTTTTGCAAAACAGTAAACCAAAGCTCTGAAGTCACGGTAATCATTCTAGCATAATTCACAATTGCACTCAAACAATCTCATTTACTTTCAACTGGTAATACAAGCGGTAAGCCTGACAAGCAGGAAACCTCACAATAAACCCCATATTGCTTGCGAGCAAACGTGTGTGCTGCACTCATAATCTGGCCCTTTATATATTCCATGGCGAATCTGCATTGCTCTCCGCATTCAGCGAGGTCTGTCGGACATGATCCGCTGATCGGATCATGTCCGACAGGCCTTTCATAAATATGCCCCTATATGTATAGGACTTCAAATTTATCACAAACTCACAGGCGCTCTAGTCTGAGCTGTCACAGTTATTTTTTGTAACCTCTCTGCTATATTCCCTTCTCTGAAATTTTACCTATTCCATGTTTGATAAATGGACCACTAATTCATTTACATGAAAAGGAGACGGAAACTCGAAACTACAAAATAAAAGCAGTTTGCTTCTAATCCATTTACATGAAAAGGAGACTCACAAGTAACAAAAAAAAAAATCTGTGTGCTGTCAGAACGGATTGTTGCTAACATGAGCTCTTGCAACTGGTTTCTTATCTGCATTGCTTGTTTATATAATATTATGCAGACATAACTTCTAAACTGCTATACGTGACTTGGCGGTTAATAACAAACTTTACACAACAACAAAGTAAAGGAATCATCTAAAAAAACAAGCTACTGAATATGTTTATTCTTACTTGTGCCGCTGCCCTTGTCTCTCATTTTGTAGCCCCATAAACTAATAAATAATTTAATAAATTTAAAGGGACATGAAACTCAATTTGTTTCTTTCATGATTTAGAAAGAGCATACAATTTTAAACAACTTTCTAATTTACTTCTATTATCTATTTTGCTTCATTCTCATGATATCCTTTGATGAAAGGCATATCTAGATATGCTTAGTAGCTGCTGATTGGTGGCTGCACAAAACTGCCTCGTATGATTGGCTCACCCATGTTCATTGCTATTTCTTCAGCAAAGGATATCTAAAGAATGAAGTAAATTAGTTAATAGAAGTAATTTGGAATGTTTATTTAAAATTGCATGCTCTATCTGAATCATAAAAGAAAAATATTGGGTTTTGTGTCCCTTTAAGAACATTTTTGTTAAATTGTGGATGGACATTTACAACAATTTAACAAATCATCACATTGTACCAGGGCCGATGCAAGGATTTTTGTACATTTTGCTGCCACCCCTGAGAATACATACCATCCCATTACTGGTTATTGACAATCTTTTACAGAGGTGTGCTAAAAAATCTACAGATAACTATTTTATCTATAATTATAGAAAATATAATTTCTATTACATAACAAATCAATCAGTGGATTTGGATTTCATGTCCTTTTAATAAACAATATAATTTACAGGTACATCTTTATCAGATTCTTGTGTCTAGTTAGTGTGTATTTTTCTTTGTGATATATACAATTTCTCATTTATGTTATATACCATATTTCAGGATTATATATACATATATATATTATACTCATATTTAAGAATACCTTTATAGTCTATATTATTCTTAAATGTCTATATAACTATATTGAATATGTGTGTTTTTTACATGTTTTAAAAAGGTTTCACATTGGGTAATACTATTTGTGACAGGTATTTTGATCCTTTAACCTCTTAAGGACATGGACATATGACAGAATTTTTCCGTCAAAAAAACAATTGAGCAAACTGAAAGCTGTGTCCTTAAAGGGTTAATCTTAGGAGAGACAGCCAAAAAGTGAAGACCATTAATGGTAGTATACAATAAGCCAAAAGCTGTAAATGGGTGTTATTTAAACTGTTCAAATTTGTGGGGGTTTTTGTCTCCTTTTGACTTCAAACGGAGAGGATGACCTTCTATTGGTGTAGTTTGGCAAGTGCAAAGCAAAAATCTGACAGCTTTGTAAACTGCTGGATGGTGTTATCTTTTTTTTCGTAAGCTATCAGCTGGCTGAAAGTTATTAACGCTAGCGAGGGATACTCGGTCATAGTGTCACATTTTAATATATAATTGATTAGGTGCTTTATAGTTGAAATATGTTTCTTATGACAATTTCCTATATTTAAAACGTGAGGATATGAATGATTTTTCAACATGGCCAATTTTTTTTAAATTTGTTTTAATTTCTCGAAAGCCATTGAGATCTGCATGATAATAAGGAAGATATAAAGTCATTGATAAAAGTAAAATTGTAATTAGTGGATCTTTCAAATTTTCCACTTAGAATTCTTGGATATATTAGGATACAGCTTGTAACATAGCACAGTTTTAAAGCGGCTGCAAGTACAAAAATGACATTTTCTGATATATCAGAACATTTTATTATTGAACTGTTGATTGCATTTACTCTGTTTAACCCCTGCATATAGGTTAAGCACATAGTTACATTTGGCACCAGAGCAGCAAGGCCCTACTGGGACCTAGATTAACACATCTGGTGAGCTAATTACAAGAGACAGATATATGTGTAGCCATAAATCACTCTCTAGCTCCCAGTAGTGCATTGTTTCTTCTAAGCCTACTTAGGTGTGCTTTTCAACAAAGGATAGCAAGAGTACAAAGTAAATTTGATAACAGAAGAAAATTGAAAATGATCTTTAAATGAATAATAATAATAATGAATACATGTTCTTTATAAACCATGAACGTTAAAGTTTGACTTTTATGTCCCAATGGGATAGGTCAAAATGTTATGTGAATGGGTGCATTTCAATTTGAAACATAAACATTATTGCAATATTTATTCATTAACAAACATGCTTCTAGTAAAAGTTATTACTGTTTTTCTATGGCATACGCACGTATTCTGTGAGGGCCCATGCACCAATATTCAAATACAGTGGGGTCGATTTACCAATGTATGGCAGACATGATACGCTGTAGCATATCATGTCCGCCAGACATCGCTGAATGCCGACAGCATACGCTCTCGACATTTAACATTGCATAAGTAGTTATAGTGAACTGCTTGTGCAATGCTGTCCCCTGCAGATTCGCAGGCAATCGGCCGCTAGCAGGGGGTGTCAATCAACCCAATCATATAGGATCAGGCGGATTGGTGTCCGCAGTCTCAGAGGCAGCGGAACAGTTAAGGAGCAGCGGTCTTAAGACCGCTGTTTCATAACTGCTGTTTCTGGCTAAGGCTCGCGCAGAAACAGGGGCATCAGGGGCCATTCGGCCCTTGATAAATCGCCCCCCATGTCTGCTCAGAGAGCTGGCTGTGGTGTGTATTGCTTCTAAAGGCATAATTGTGTCATACAAGAAGGTGTGGTGTTTGAATACTGGTGCACGGCCCCTCACAGGATATGTGTGTATGCCACTGAAAAACAGACATGTATATTACAAAAATGCTTATATTTCAAATTGAAATGCAATCAATCACTTTTTTTTTTTACCTTTCTATCGCTTTAAGAATCTGATTTTTTTCCTGATCCAAAGCCTTTCAAAAACTGCTCAAGGTGCTATACAGGGAGTGTACAATTATTAGGCAAGTTGTATTTTTGAGGATTAATTTTATTATTGAACAACAACCATGTTCTCAATGAACCCAAAAAACTCATTAATATCAAAGCTGAATAGTTTTGGAAGTAGTTTTTAGTTTGTTTTTAGTTTTAGCTATTTTAGGGGGATATCCGTGTGTGCAGGTGACTATTACTGTGCATAATTATTAGGCAACTTAACAAAAAACAAATATATACCCATTTCAATTATTTATTTTTACCAGTGAAACCAATATAACATCTCAACATTCACAAATATACATTTCTGACATTCAAAAACAAAACAAAAACAAATCAGTGACCAATATAGCCACCTTTCTTTGCAAGGACACTCAAAAGCCTGCCATCCATGGATTCTGTCAGTGTTTTGATCTGTTCACCATCAACATTGCGTGCAGCAGCAACCATAGCCTCCCAGACACTGTTCAGAGAGGTGTACTGTTTTCCCTCCTTGTAAATCTCACATTTGATGATGGACCACAGGTTCTGAATGGGGTTCAGATCAGGTGAACAAGGAGGCCATGTCATTAGATTTTCTTCTTTTATACCCTTTCTTACCAGCCACGCTGTGGAGTACTTGGACGCGTGTGATGGAGCATTGTCCTGCATGAAAATCATGTTTTTCTTGAAGGATGCAGACTTCTTCCTGTACCACTGCTTGAAGAAGGTGTCTTCCAGAAACTGGCAGTAGGACTGGGAGTTGAGCTTGACTCCATCCTCAACCCGAAAAGGCCCCACAAGCTCATCTTTGATGATACCAGCCCAAACCAGTACTCCACCTCCACCTTGCTGGTGTCTGAGTCGAACTGGAGCTCTCTGCCCTTTACCAATCCAGCCACGGGCCCATCCATCTGGCCCATCAAGACTCACTCTCATTTCATCAGTCCATAAAACCTTAGAAAAATCAGTCTTGAGATATTTCTTGGCCCAGTCTTGACGTTTCAGCTTGTGTGTCTTGTTCAGTGGTGGTCGTCTTTCAGCCTTTCTTACCTTGGCCATGTCTCTGAGTATTGCACACCTTGTGCTTTTGGGCACTCCAGTGATGTTGCAGCTCTGAAATATGGCCAAACTGGTGGCAAGTGGCATCTTGGCAGCTGCACGCTTGACTTTTCTCAGTTCATGGGCAGTTATTTTGCGCCTTGGTTTTTCCACACGCTTCTTGCGACCCTGTTGACTATTTTGAATGAAATGCTTGATTGTTCGATGATCACGCTTCAGAAGCTTTGCAATTTTAAGAGTGCTGCATCCCTCTGCAAGATATCTCACTATTTTTTACTTTTCTGAGCCTGTCAAGTCCTTCTTTTGACCCATTTTGCCAAAGGAAAGGAAGTTGCCTAATAATTATGCACACCTGATCTAGGGTGTTGATGTCATTAGACCACACCCCTTCTCATTACAGAGATGCACATCACCTAATATGCTTAATTGGTAGTAGGCTTTCGAGCCTATACAGCTTGGAGTAAGACAACATGCATAAAGAGGATGATGTGGTCAAAATACTCATTTGCCTAATAATTCTGCACTCCCTGTATGTGATGGATATAAATATAAAAGAGGCTCATTAGACTGTAAAACCCTATCTAAAAGATGCTCAGCAGGATTGCAACCTATATTTATGTGGCATACTAGAGAAAAACGTGTACACAGAATTCTGCCTGTATCGCTAAAATTCATGTGGGACTAGGACAATAGAATAAGCTGCTTTGATTGTATCATACATGTAAATATTTTGTTTGTTTCTATAAATGAATATTTCATTTACCAACACCATGGGGCCGATTTATCAAGGGCCAAACAGCCCCTGATGCCCCTGTTTCCGCACGAGCCTTCAGGCTCACCGGAAACAGCAGTTATAAAGCAACTGTCTTAAGACAGCTGCTCCTTAACTGGTCCGCTGCCTCTGAGGCTGCAGACATCAATCCACCGATCCTATACGATCGGGTTGATTGACACCCCCTGCTTGTTTGTGCAATGTTAAATGCTGACAGCATATGCTGTTGACACTCAGCGATGTCTGGCGGACATGATACGCTACAGCTATCATGTCCTCCAGACAATGAGAATTCGGGCCCAATGTTTTTTTAAAAGAACAAGATATTCGCCAGGCTTGCAGTCTGTCGGTCTGTTAATATATTCTCAAAAAGTGAGCTGAACCTTGTTGTGCTGATGAGCGGCGATTTGTCTCCCATAGGATAAAATGAGTATCGCAATGTTAGCAAAAGTACACCAACATCGCCACTTAGCTGAAAAGTAGGCGGCGGGGGGGGCTGTCTTTAACGCATGTTGACACAAAATACAAATTGCCTTAGTGAAAATAAAAAAAGTTTTATGTGTAGTAATAGTTTAAATGATGCATATATATATACTGTATATAGCTTAACTGTACATTCACTAGATTTGTTTCACTGTGAAATATCGCCACTGAAAAGCAGACGAGAAGGCAATGTTTCCCTTTTAAAATGCAGGTTACTCCGATGGAATGCCGAGTAAACTCCCACGGAACACCTGTATATTCCTCATGAAAAAAATCACTATCGCAATATTATGAACTATGAATATTGCAAAAGTCAAAAGGCAATTACAATATTGTGAAATATGTATATTGAGAACGTGCAATCACGATCTTAAAGGACCAGTTAACACAGTAGATTTGCATAATCAACAAATGCAAGATAACAAGACAATGCAATAGCACTTAGTTTGAACTTCAAATGAATAGTAGATTTTTTTCTGACAATTTTAAAAGTTATGTCTGTTTCCACTCCCCCTGTACCATGTGACAGCCATCAGCCAATCACAAATGCATACACGTACCATGTGACAGTCATCACCCAATCACAAATGCATACACGTTTATTCTGCACATGCTCAGTAGGAGCTGGTGACTCAAAAAGTTTAAATATAAAAAGAATGAGCACAGTTTGTTAATGGAAGTCAAATTGAAAATTGCTTAAAATTGCATGCTCTATCTGAATAATGAAAGTTTAATTTTGACTTGTCCCTTTAAGTAAATATACACATCTAAGGACAAAATAGGAGATAAGTACAATCACGTTTACAGTTAACATACATATTGTATTATACAATACATATACATTAAACAATGTATATAAAAATAACATATACCCACAAGCCCCCAGCTCCTATAGGTGTATTTTTATGATATATTTAATTTACCATTGTATTGTAAGAACAGGGGTTGGGTTTCTGTTGACACAAGTAAATTGTATTGTCATACAGTACTGTGTAAAGGGATCATTTATATTACACATTCAATGTAGGTGCGGCACCCACTGAAATGTATAGTAAGAAGCCTCTCGGGGACGCTGCCTTTAAACAGTGCCTTCGGCCCATTTGAATATTTCACCAGTTTTCTCAACATCACAAACTATCCCTTTTTAATATCTCGCCGCCTCATAGCACTTTTTTGCTCCTCAGGGCCAAAGTCAGAAGTAAATATTTTAGTTTATTCTTAAACATGTTCTAATTTTCTAGTGTACTAGAAATCACAAAATAAAAGATTAATTCAAAACCCCATGATTACATAATAAAATAACAAACAAAAAACAATAGGTTGTTTGGCCACCTAAAAAAATAAATCAATCAGAAAACACAGAATGCCTCTTGTAAAATGGTGTCCCCTTGAAGATGAAAGAGAAATATATATATATGCCAACCTAAAGCTAAATACATTCATGGGATCAATTGTTTAATATTTCACTAAACCTTAACGTATAGCGTGAAATATGTTTGTAATGCATAGTATAAGAAAAACTAAATGATCACAATATCTAATTCCTTTTTTGACCCATAAGGGTAAAGAATTTGCGTCTTGTGAAGATTGTTTCTATTAATAATAGTGACAACCCACCAGAGCATATACGCTTAGAATATGTGTGCTTAAAATAAAGCAGAATAATATTTTCTGTACAATGGTGGAGATATATAACGGGTTATTTAAAAAGTCCTCAATTACAGGGATAAAAAGTAAATCTATATCTGCCTGTCCTATCTATCTATCTATCTATCTATCTATCTATCTATCATCTATCTATCTATCGTATCTATCATCTATCTGTCTGTCTATTTATCTCTTTTTCTGTCTTATCTACTCACGCTCAATGCTGTTTAATGTTAAAGGGACACTGAACCCAATTTTTTTTCGTGATTCAGATAGAGCATGCAATTTTAGGCAACTTTCTAATTTACTCATATTATCAAATTTTCATCATTCTCTTGATATCTTTATTTGAAAAGCAAGAATGTAAGTTTAGTAGCCGGACCATTTTTGGTGAACAACATGGGTTGTTCTTGCTGATTGGTGGATAAATTCACCCACCAATAAACAAGTCCTGTCCAGTGTCTGAACCAAAATTTGTTTGGTTCCTTAGCTTAGATGACTTCTTTTTTTAAATAAAGATAGCAAGAGAATGAAGAACAATTGATAATAGGAGTAAATTAGTAAGTTGCTTAAAATTGCATGCTCTATCTGAATAACGAAAGAACAAATTTGGGTTTAATGTCCCTTTAAATTATGGCACTAGCACTATCTATAATATCAGCTATTAAGCACAGAATTTATAACATGGTCATCTGATACACCCCTTGAAGAGCCTTTAATGGGAATTTGTGAACATGATTTAATTTGAGTTGGCCAGTTACACACTAGATGTGAAGGAGTTCGGGTATTGCTATAATTTGAAAAGTGAGATGCGTTTTGTAGACTTTCCCTGACAACAAACATTTGCCCTTCTCTTCATTACCTAGTCTTTATTTTATGTTTGGCACTCGATTAGTCTTTCACATCTGGGACTTATGCAACATTTTTAAGCTTACAACATTGTTTAACAATTCTAGACAAAAGTTTTAAACTGTTAGATTTATAGAAAATGGATACCATTTTACAGTGTTAGATGCAACCATATGGCATCAGCATGCAGAGACCTTAATAGAATGGTGAAATAAAAATGAAACGTTCACAATTGAGATAGAGCATGTAATTTTAAACGGATATCAAACCCATCATTTTTCTTTCATGGTTCACATAAAGCATGCTGACTTACTTATATTATGAAATTTGCTTTATTCTTTGTATCATTAGTTGAAGGAGCAGCAATGCATTACTGGGAGCTAGCTGAACACATCAGGTGAGCTAATTACAAAAGGTATATAACAATTAGCAGCTAGCTCCCAGTAGTGCACTGCTGCCCCTGAGTCTACCTAGGTATGCTTTTCAACAGAAGATACCAAGAGAAATACCTACACTGATTGGGGGTGTTTAGTACTCCCCCAGTATCCCCAGAGAACTACCTACACTGATTGGGGGTGCTTAGTACTCCCCCAGTATCCCCAAAAAACTACTTATACTTATTGGGGGTGTTTAGTACTCCCCCAGTATTCCCAGATAACTACCTACACTGATTGGTGGTCCTTAGTACTCCCCCAGTATCACCAGAGAATTACCTGAACTGATTGGGGGTGCTCCCCCAGTATCCCCAGAGAACTACCTATACTGATTGGGGTTGCTAAGTACTCCCCCAGTATCCCCAGAGAACTACCTATACTGATTGGGGGTGCTAAGTACTTGGTCTGTGCACCTGGGACTTTAAAGATGGAGGAAAGACAAGCCTGTCAAAAATTTTCATATTTAGACCTGGAGGCTGCCAGGATTACCACCCTAAATAAAGCGTCAAGTGTGTTTTCTGAAAACAGCTCCTTCGGATTTATCTGCAAAGGAATTTGAGAGACTTTCAAAGAAAAATTTAGCAGAATACCATCGGGTAAAGAGGATCCCCGGGGTCTTAGGATGAATGCCCATCCTACCATGATGAGGGATAACCCAGAGTATTGTAATAAATTTGAGCAAATCCTAAACCAATGTAGTATGGGCATCATTGTGTTAATGGTTGAATGTTTGAACCGTGAGATAGAAGAACAAAAATGAAAATAGCGGAGATGGAAAAAGAATTAAAGACATTTTTACCAATAGAGGAATTTGACAAATTGGTGGCTGATGTGAACAAACAGATTGCAGAGTCCAGGAAAATCATTGAGGAACAAAAGCGGATTAAATTTACCAGAGATGAGCAAGACTATATAGAATTTACCGGTTGCGTTATGACCCTGAAGGAGCCAGACAAAGGAAAACCTATAGTTCTCAGCGACGCTCTGCATGTAACAAATTCCAAAGTGGAAGTGGAAGTGAGTCATCGGAAACGCCGGGGGAATCAGATGGCGAAAGAGGTGCGGAGGGCGCAAACACCAAGGCAGATACTACCGCCAAGAAGAAAAAAACGGACCGTCAATTGAGATCTGCAAGTCGACATTAGGACCGGAATGCTCTGATCAGTCTGATGTCACGATAGAGGATGTGGTAATATGTTCATATAATACACATAAGGCAATTGATAAGGGACAGCCTGTTACTAACAATGTCATTAACATTTCTAAACATGCACTATCAGAAAGTGAACTTGAGCTCCTCAATAAGGGTGTTTTCTTCTGCCCAGCAAAGAACTGTGATTTTTTGAGCTCCAGAAAGATTTGTACAGATTATTTAGAAGTCTAAAATTAAAAACAATGTTTTTTGAACCAAAATCTATGGTTAGTAATGAGAGTCCCACAATTCATTTACATCAGTTTGATCTCAAGAAAAACAGTCGCTTTAACCCTGGCAGTGTAAATCACAGTGTAGAAAAATATGCTGCTCTTGTTCAGAGGGATATTAGCCTTTTGCAAACAAACAAATTGAGAAACATAAAAATAAAAGAGATTTAAGAAAGGTTAACAATATATCAACTGAACAAGATCACGCTTAACATTCCCTTCAGGATAAATCAGACATCGCTTTAAAAAGGGCTGACAAGGGAGGGGTGGTTGTGGTTTTAGATAAAGATTATTACATCAATGAGATCTATAAACAACTTAATGATGAAACAGTATATAAAAAACTTGCTTATAACCCTATATTTAATATACAAAAATAAATTGATAAGTATCTGTGTAATGCTTTAAGAAGTGGTGTCATGAGCAAAGAAGTTGTTGTTTTTTTGAAAATAGAGAAACCATACACCCCTGTGATATACACTTTACCAAAAGTGCATAAAAATATAATAAATCCCCCTGGGCGCCCAATTGTTGCTAGTACAAATTCGGTTTATACTAATATTTCCATATTTTTGGATAAGATCCTCTGTCCATATGTAGAAATGTCTAGTTCTTTTGTTAAGGATACTGGAGATTTTTTGAACAAATTAACCTCTTTGGAATTAACCACTAGTAAATTTATCCTATTCAGTCTAGACGTTGAAAGTTTATACAAATCTATTACTCATACCAGTGGAATGGGATCAATTTATTACACGTTGTTATCAGATAAGAAATACAGTATTGCTCAAATTGACTTCTTTATGCAGTTACTTTCTATTTTGTACGGAAATTACTTTTTGTTTAGAGATGATTATTATCTCCAACTTCAGGGCACAACCATGGGTTCCAACGTCGCCCCGAATTATGCCAATATTTTTATGAATGTCTATGAGGAAAAGTTTATTTTTTGTAATGATTTATTTATTCAATATGGTGCCACATGGTGGCGCTATATCGATGACATTTTCGGTATATGGCTGGGTGATGTTGGAACCCTGGAAAAATTTGAATTTATCCACTAATCATATTCAATTTAAATTAATATGGAGTGAAGAATCTTTAGATTTTTTTGGTTGTTAGAATGATTAAAGAGGGAAATTCATTTGTCACTGATCTTTATAGAAAAACTACTGACCGTAATAGCCTACTCAGGTATGATAGTGCCCACCCCATCACTGAATAAATCCCTCCCACACAGCCAATTGCTTCGAGTGCGTAGAATTGTTTCATCAGAAAATCTGATAGATAAAAGATTGACGGAAAGGTGCCAAAGGTTTATGGATAGAGGGTATCTAAAAAATATGATTAATGAAAATATAAACACTGTTAAATCTATTCCCAGGGATGTTCTCTTAAAACCAAGTGTAAATAAGAAAGTTCAAAACCCTAGAACAATATTTGTTTCAAAATACAATGCTCAAAGTCATGCAATCCAACGTATTATTCGGAGGCATTGGAATATATTATCTAATTGTAACTCAGACATTAGGGACTTTCAGAAATATCCTATTCCAGCAAATAAGAAAGGTGTGAACCTACAAGAGAAATTAGTTAAAGCTGATGTGGGCCCTAAAATTATATCTAAAACTAGGTTTATCTCTTCAAAAAATAACGGATGTTTCCCATGTCTAGGTTGCTCATGTTGTAGCAACATGACCAAAGGTTCTGTATTTTATCACCCCCATACTGGGAAGAAATATAATATTAAGGGTTATTACACCTGTCTTACTACTTTCATCATATATATGGTTAAATGTCCGTGTGGGATGGTTTATATAGGTTAGTCTACCCGTAGTGCTAGAGACCGTATAATTGAACATAAAAGCAATATACGCACTAATAATTTGAAAGCCCCCCTTGCATATCACTTCTTGACAGCTGGCCACTCAATTAGCCAGCTTAAATTCCAGATCATAGATCATATTATGTTACCGCGCAGAGGTGGTGATAGGGAATTACTGTTGAAGCAAAAAGAATCCTTTTGGATCTATGAGCTGGGGACCCTTACCCCTAAAGGTATGAACAAAGAATGGGATCTGTCTATCTTTTTATAGACATCTAAGATATCATTGCTAATTAAATAAATATATTGTTAAGATGAGTTGTTTGAAAATTAAATGTTATTCAGCAAGCCATAAGTAGAATATGAAATGTTGTATTGTATTACTATGTATATATTTTGAACTAAGAAAGGGTTAATTCCTCTTTATCGCCACCTAGTGGTGTATAGGTATATAAAGATGTGTGAAATGTTTGTTTGGCATGGCATGAATAAGGGATAACATCCAGAAACGTCGCCCTTTTTTTGTCTTATCTAAATAAATATTAGATTTATGCTGTCACCTGTTTGCCTTTTTTTGGTGCTAAGTACTCCCCCAGTATCCCCAGAGAACTACCTACACTGATTGGGGGGTGCTTAGTATTCCTCCAGTATCCCTAGAGAACTACCTATAATAATTGGGGTTGGGGGTGCTTAGTACTCCTCCAGTATCCCCAGAGAACTACCTATACTGATTGGGGGTGCTTAGTACTCCCCAGTATTCTCAGATAACTACCTATACTGATTAGGGGTGCTAAGTACTCCCCCAGTATCCCCAGAGAACTACCTCACTGATTGGGGGTGCTTAGTACTCCCCCAGTATTCCCAGATTACCTACACTGATTGGTGGTCCTTAGTACTACCCCAGTATCACCAGAGAACTACCTACACTGATTGGGGGTGCTTAGTACTCCCCCAGTATCCCCAGAGAACTACCTATACTGATTGGGTTTGCTAAGTACTCCCCCAGTATCCCCAGAGATCTACCTATACTGATTGGGGGTGCTTAGTACTCCCCCAGTATCCCTAGAGAACTACCTATACTGATTGGGGGTGCTAAGTGCTTCCCCAATATCCCCAGAGAACTACCTACACTGATTGGGGGTGCTTAGTATTCCTCCAGTATCAATAGAAAACTACCTATAATGATTGGGGGTGTTTAGTACTTCCCCAGTATCCCTCAAAGACTACCTATACCGATTGGGGGTGCTTAGTACTTCCCCAGTATCCCTAGAGAACTACCTATACTGATTGGGGGTGCTTAGTACTTCCCCAGTATCCCCAGATAACTACCTATACTGATTGGGGGTGCTTAGTATTCCTCCAGTATCCCCAGAGAACTACCTACTCTGATTGGGGGTGCTTAGTACTCCCACAGTATCCTCAGAGAACTACCTTTACTGATTGTGGGGACTTAGTACTCCCCCAGTATCCCCAGAGAACTACCTATACTGATTAGGGGGTGCTTAGTACTCCTCCAGTATCCATAGAGAGCTATCTATACTGATTGTGGGTACTTAGTACTCCCCCAGTATCCCTAGAAAACTACCTATACTGATTGGAAGTGCTTAGTTCTCCTCCAGTATCCCTAGAGAACTACCTATAGTTATTGGGGGTGCTAAGTCCTCCCCCAGTATCCCCAGAGAACTACTTATACTGGTTGGGGGTGTTTAGTACTCCCACAGTATCCCCAGAGAACTACCTATACTTTGGGGGTGCTTAGTACTCCAATATCCCTAGAGAACTACCTTTACTGGTTGTGGGTACTTAGTTCTCCCCCAGTATCCCCAGAGTACTACCTATACTGATTGGGGGTGCTTAGTATTCCTCCAGTACCCCTAGAGAACTACCTATACTGATTATGGGTACTTAGTACTCCCCCAGTATCCCTAGAGAACTACCTATACTGATTTGGGGTGCTTAGTACTCCCCCAGTATCCCCAGAGAACTAGCTATACTAATTGGGGGTGCTAAGTACTCCCCCAGTATCCACAGAGAACAATCTACACTGATTGGGTGCTTAGTATTCCTCCAGTTTCCCTAGAGAACAACCTATAATGATTGGGGGGTGCTTAATACTTCCTCAGTATCCCTAGAAATCAACCTATACTGATAGGGGGTGCTTAGTACTTCCCCAGTATCCCTAGAGAACTACCTATACTGATGTGGGGTGCTTAGTACTTATCCCCAGATAACTACCTACACTGATTGGGGGGCTTAGTACTCCAACAGTATCCCCAGAGAACTACCTATACTGATTAGGGGTGCTTAGTACTCCCCCAGTATCCCTGGAGAACTACCTATACTGATTGTGGGTACATAGTACTACCCCAGTATCCCCAGAGAACTACCTATACTGATTGGAGGTGCTTAGTGCTCCTCCAGTATCCCTAGAGAACTACCTATACTGATTGTGGGTGCTTACTCCTCCTCCAGTATCCCTTGAGAACTACCTATACTGATTGGGGGTGCTAAGTACTTCTCCAGTATCCCTAGAGAACTACCTATATTTATTGAGGGTGCTAAGTCCTCCCCCAGTATGCCCAAATAACTACCTATACTGATTGGGGGTGCTTAGTACTCCCACAGTATCCCCAGAGAACTACCTATACTTTGGGGGTGCTTAATACTCTAATATCCCTAGAAAACTACCTATACTGGTTGTGGGTACTTAGTTCTCCCCCACTATCCCAAGAGTACTACCTATACTGATTGGGGGTGCTTAGTATTCCTCCAGTATCCCTAGAGAACTACCTATACTGATTATGGGTACTTAGTACGCCCCCAGTATCCCTAGAGAACTACCTATACTGATTGGGGGTGCTTAGTACTCCCCCAGTATCCCCAGAGAACTACCTATACTGATTGGGGGTGCTAAGTACTCCCCCAGTATCCACAGAGAACTACCTACACTGATTGGGGGTGCTTAGTATTCCTCCAGTTTCCCTAGAGAACTAGCTATAATGATTGTGGGTGCTTAGTACTTACTCAGTATCCCTAGAAATCGACCTATACTGATTGGGGGTGCTTAATACTTCCCCAGTATCCCTAGAGAACTACCTATACTGATGTGGGGTGCTTAGTACTTCCCCAGTATCCCCAGATAACTACCTACACTGATTGGGGGTGCTTAGTACTCCCACAGTATCCCCAGAGAACTACCTATACTGATTAGGGGTGCTTAGTACTCCCCCAATATCCCTGGAGAACTACCTATACTGATTGTGGGTACATAGTACTACCCCAGTATCCCCAGAGAACTACCTATACTGATTGGAGGTGCTTAGTGCTCCTCCAGTATCCCTAGAGAACTACCTATACTGATTGGGGGTGCTTAGTGCTCCTCCAGTATCCCTAGAGAACTACCTATACTGATTGTCGGTGCTTACTCCTCCTCCAGTATCCCTAGATAACTACCTATACTGATTGGGGGTGCTAAGTACTCCCCCAGTATCCCTAGATCAGTGTTTTTCAACCAGTGTGCCGTGGCACACTAGTGTGCCGTGAGAGATCCTCAGGTGTGCCACGGCAGACTGACAACAGTGTGAAATATTTTTTAAACTTTGCTTGTTTTTTACTCCCAGTGCAGGGGTAGTTTGTAGGAGGCATGGCATAACAGCACAATACATACAGTATGTGTGTGTTTGTGTGTATGTGTATATATATATATGCTGTATTAGGCTACAATGTGTGATTTTTTTTTAAATTTTGGGATGGTGGTGTGCCACAGGATTTTTTAATGTAAAAAAGTGTGCCACGGCAAAAAAAGGTTAAAAATCACTGCCCTAGATAACTACCTATACTGATTATGGGGGGCTTAGTACTCCTCCAGTATCCCTAGAGAACTACCTATACTGATTGGGGGTGCTAAGTACTCCCCCAGTATCTCTAGAGAACTACCTATACTGATTGTGGATACCTAGTACTCCCCCAGTATCCCTAGTTAACTACCTATACTGATTATGGGGGGGCTTAGTACTCCTCCAGTATCCCTAGAGAACTACCTATACTGATTAGAGGGTGCTTAGTACTCCTCCAGTATCCCTAGAGAACTACCTCTATTCAGTGGACTTTAATGAATAAAGCACAATTTTGTTATGTAAATTATCTAGCACACATCATTTCATAGAATTTTTAGTAAAGCTGGAAAGAGTTTAACTATATATTTGTGTTAATGATCCACAGCAGTTGATGCACATTTTGTGGATGTCTATGATTATTCGTCCTCTGCATGCTCCAAATTAATCTTCAGTTCTCTCATCTGAATGGTGAGACCTTCTATGGCGGCAGATAGACAGTTTGACAGCATATTGAATAGAGAAACATGTCTCACTATTGTTCTGTACCTTGGACTAAATATCCAGGAAGAACGGTTTTGTATGGAGCACTCTGTTTCATTAGTAATGTAATTAAAAGCTCAATGCCTAATTGTCACAGCTGGCACTTTGCAGACTTCATGAGATACCTTCAGTGTCTGTAACATCCTCCTGAGATGCACATTGTTAAGAACAAAACAAATTGATACTGATTCAAGCAGTGACAGAGAACTTAGTTGCAGAATGTAGTCCTGTTAATATTTCCCGGTTGTTAAATAACATAAAACCTAAATATATTGCATTGATAGTTTGTTGTATGACTCAATGGTGTATGTTGTTGACAATCACCAGAGCACAATATCTGGGTAAAAGTTTATCAATTTGGGTTAAAAAAAAATCATTATAGTAAAGAACTTAAATGCCCGTTTCAGATTTGATTACAAGCATTTTGCAATAAACATTTATTGGAACAATTGCTGTTTAGTAAAAGCTGTGATATTATTTACTGTGCTCAGGGGCATTGATACGTTTATACCCCTATGTCCTATGCACCTGCACTCACATAGCATATGCTAATGATCTACCAACAGGAACAGTTACTTATAGTTTTTACTAAAAAGATTTTGTATATACTTGTGTGTTGTAAAAATGATTCTAAACAACTTGTGCATTTCAATTTGATAATAATGTTCCTCAATAAATTGTTTTTAAGGGCATACAAAGGAACAACAATAAAATATTCTAATGTGCACTATTGCGCGAGCAGAACTATTTGTTTAACACCCTCAAAGCAGTTAAACACATAGCTAAAGTCAACTCCCAAATGCCATTGAACTGTTGATGGTGAACCGATTACAGTTGTTTGTTAATTGCAGGGTGTGGTTACCTAATTACCTGTTTCATTGCTGGGCCACACACAAAACTGTCATTAGAGGCAACACTGGGCACTAGCCTAGACCCTTGTTTGTGTACCCCCTTTATCAGCCACATGCTGCATCATACTTCCCTGACCCCTGCAGCTCCTCTGTCAACCATATGCCACATCGGAGGCCCCAGACCTGTGATAACTGGCCTATCGGCAAACATATTAAAAGTGGGTGGGGCTTAAATATATATAAATGCTAGGGTAATAGACAGAGAGACAGCAGGACAGAACTCTCAGACCATGACAATCCTGTAACCCAAGAGTACCAGTAAATGCATATCTGACATGGCAGAATCTAAAAATACTTACACAGACATATATAAATAAAGATACATAGTTTAATTAAGGTCAGTAAAGTATTTATTTTTTTCTTCAGGAAAAAAGCAACGAAAGGGACAACATTTTAAAACTGTAAGGCAGAAATTGTTTAAGAAAGTACAATTAGGAAGTTCAATATTGCCAGCCTTATGCACAGTTTACCAAGATTACAAGTTGTGCGGTACAGCTTTACTTCTTAAAAAATAGCCTTTGAGTGCGGAATGGTCAGCTACTCTGTATTACAAGTTGCACGGTATGGCTTTTCCGCAATCATTACGGCCTATACCGCAACGATCCATTCCGCATTCAACGACCTGTAGTTATGGATTTTGCAAAACAAAAAAGTTTCATAAAACCCCCCCAAAAAATGTTACAAAGCACACTAACACCCATATACTTCACTATTAACCCCTAAACCGTGATCCCCCAGCATAGCAACTAATAAATAAAGCTGTTAACCACTAAACCACCATCCCCCCCCACATCGCAACTACTAAAATAAACCTATTATCCCCTAAACCGCAGTCCCCCCACATCGCGACTACTAAAATAAACCTATTAACCCCTAAACCACCACCCCCCCACATTACAAATACCTAAATTAAACTATTAACCCCTAAACCTAACACCCCCTAACTTTAAATAAAAGTTACAATATGCTAACTACCTTAAAATAAAAAACTTACCTGTGAAAAAAAAACCTAAGCTTAAATTACAAAAAAACTAACATTACAGAAAATAATAAAAATCTAAAATTACACAAAATAAAAAATCTAACATTACAAAAATTAAAAAAATTACTTTACATTACTAAAAAAATTCTAACATTACAACAACAAAAAAAGCTAATATTACAAAAAATGAAAAAAAACTAACATTACAGAAATTAACAAACGAAATTGGGTCGTTGTAATTTTAGGGGGTACTTTGTATTTTTTAAAGTGCAAAAGAGCTGTTAAACTTAGGACAGTGCCCTGCAAAAAGGCCCTTTTAAGGGCTATTGGTAATTTATTTATAGATTAGTTTTTGGTTTTTTGGGTGTTTTTTAAGGGGTTATTAGATTAGCAACAACTTTTTTTTATTTTGGATAATTTCTTTGTTATTTTCTGTAATGTTAGGCTCCAAAAAAGGAGCGTAGAGCATATTTAACGCAGCTTCAACTCTCGATACCAGAGTTGCTTACGGACGCGGCCAGCCTCATGCAGTGCTCGTGCACGATTCCCCAATTGGAAACAATGGTGCTGTTTGAGCTGAAAAAAAACCTAACACCTGCAAAAAAGCCGCGTTCAGCTCCTAACGCAGCACCATTGTTTCCTATGGGGAAACACTTTCTACGTCTGCACCTAACACTCTAACATGTACCCCGAGTCTAAA
This sequence comes from Bombina bombina, assembly GCF_027579735.1. Classification (NCBI taxonomy): domain Eukaryota; kingdom Metazoa; phylum Chordata; class Amphibia; order Anura; family Bombinatoridae; genus Bombina; species Bombina bombina. The sequence goes on along the minus strand of NC_069508.1, from coordinate 198,485,939 downwards.
CACCCCTAACCTTACACTTATTAACCCCTAATCTGCCGCCCCCGCTATCGCTGACCCCTGCATATTATTGTTAACCCCTAATCTGCCGCTCCGTAAACCGCCGCTACTTACATTATCCCTATGTACCCCTAATCTGCTGCCCTAACATCGCCGACCCCTATATTATATTTATTAACCCCTAATCTGCCCCCCACAACGTCGCCTCCACCTGCCTACACTTATTAACCCCTAATCTGCTGACCGGACCTGAGCGCTACTATAATAAAGTTATTAACCCTTAATCCGCCTTACTAACCCTATAATAAATAGTATTAACCCCTAATCTGCCCTCCCTAACATCGCTGACACCTAACTTCAATTATTAACCCCTAATCTGCCGACTGGAGCTCACCGCTATTCTAATAAATGTATTAACCCCTAAAGCTAACTCTAACCCTAACACTAACACCCCCCTAAATTAAATATAATTTTAATCTAACGAAATTAATTAACTCTTATTAAATAAATGATTCCTATTTAAAGCTAAATACTTACCTGTAAAATAAATCCTAATATAGCTACAATATAAATTATAATTATATTATAGCTATTTTAGGATTAATATTTATTTTACAGGTAACTTTGTATTTATTTTAACCAGGTACAATAGCTATTAAATAGTTAAGAACTATTTAATAGCTAAAATAGTTAAAATAATTACAAAATTACCTGTAAAATAAATCCTAACCTAAGTTACAATTAAACCTAACACTACACTATCAATAAATTAATTAAATAAAATACCTATAATTATCTACAATTAAACCTAACACTACACTATCAATAAATAAATTAAATACAATACCTACATATAACTACAATGAAATAAACTATCTAAAGTACAAAAAATAAAAAAGAACTAAGTTACAAAAAATAAAAAAATATTTACAAACAAAAGAAAAATATTACAACAATTTTAAACTAATTACACCTACTCTAAGCCCCCTAATAAAATAACAAAGCCCCCCCAAAATAAAAAAATGCCCTACCCTATTCTAAATTACTAAAGTTCAAAGCTCTTTTACCTTACCAGCCCTGAACAGGGCCCTTTGCGGGGCATGCCCCAAGAAGTTCAGCTCTTTTGCCTGTAAAAAAAACATACAATACCACCCCCCCCAACATTACAACCCACCACCCACATACCCCTAATCTAACCCAAACCCCCCTTAAATAAACCTAACACTAAGCCCCTGAAGATCTTCCTACCTTATCTTCACCATACCAGGTTCACCGATCGATCCAGAAGAGCTCCTCCGATGTCCTGATCCAAGCCCAAGCGGGGGGCTGAAGAGGTCCATGATCCGGCTGAAGTCTTCATCCAAGCGGGGCAGAAGAGGTCTTCCATCCGATTGAAGTCTTCATCCAAGCGGGATCTTCTATTGTCATCCATCCGGAGCGGAGCGGCAGGATCCTGAAGACCTCCGACGCGGAACAGGGGTTAATCAGTTTATTTAGTATTGGCAATGTGGGGGACAGTGGTTTTGGGGTTATTAGACTAAGGGTTTATGTGAGGGTATTAGTTTTTATTTTTACTTGGATTTAGTGAGGGCTGTTCAGGAAATAAGTATCCTCACCTCGGTACTGACCTGTGGAATAAAATTGCCTTGAGAAAGACCCAATCAGGTCAAAATTGTCTATTGGACTATCCGGTGAGTGTTTTAACCTCAGTTTTGATATTTGTTTATCAGTGTTGCACTAGTTTTTGATTGCAGTTTTATTCCACAATTCAGTTTTTCAGGTACGAGGTGAGGATACTTATTTCCTGGACATCCACTGAATTTAATTTTCTCTGGATTTCGGGGATAGGATTTTGCTCCGTCTAAGGAAGAGCTTATGGAACTTAATTTGAACTCTGGACTGGGCTATTAGTGCCAGCACTTAGTTTCTTAGAGGTACCTGAATAGGCTGTATCTATAGTTGTGTTTTTTGTATTTATATTTATGTATAATTAAATATTTTTATGTGACACAGTATGATGTTTAACATTTTTTTAAGGGCTACTCATTATATATTCCCTCACTAAATCCCTGGCATAAAATACTTGTATGGAAGGGGCACACTAAAATTCATGACGGATACCCCTTGAATGCTAAACCAATGGTGCTTTAAGCCAAACTAAGCTGAGGGTGTGCAAGTAGTGTAATTCTTTGTGTGCTATACTGTTAATAATAACTATTTACTTCAGGTCTTAAAGAGCACAACTTTTACAGTAGTATTTTGAATTTTGCTCCATTCCCAGAGCTGTAAACAGCAGACTAGAAAATATCACCTGTACATCTCGTTGTAAAATAGCAATATATTTTACCTCAAAATATCCACAGTAGTCAATCCCATTGTAAAGGGGCTTTAAGCATCCAATCAGGATGCTTGTCCCAGGACTTGCAAGGGATCATGCATCTGGCATGATACTTCCATCATTAGTTTAAGGAAGTGTACTATGAAATTCACAAGATTTCAGAAAAATCTCATGAGATCAAAGCAGAGATTAAGCTGATTGGCTGTTTTTTTGTTTTGTTTTGTTTTTCAAAATGCAGCTGACATTAGCTGAAGCATAACAGTTCACACCCACAGAGCACTAACTGGTGAGCTGAAGAAATGTTTAGTTAAAATATCTTACTTTTATACATAGAGATGCTCAGGTGATATTTTCTTATCAGTTTTTTACAGTTATGCTGCATCCCTTTCAAATGATTTAGCACTATTATGTCCCTTTAATTCACCACTTATGATCTTAGTAAGTGTGCAAACAGCGCTCCCTGTATTATCCATTAAATGTATAGACTAGAATAAAAAAACTTTTGACCACATTGACAGTCAAGTAGATGAAAACATGAAAAAGCATATTCATACAATATTCATATTTAATAAAGTGTTATACTGTGTATTTACTGCGGTAGCCTCGAGTCGCGGAAGAAAAGTGAGACCCTTTCCTGCCTGACTCGTAATACCAGCGGGCATTAAAAATCAGCGTTGGGACCTCTCAACACTGCTTTTTAAGGCTAACGCCAAACTCGTAATCCAGGCGATACTTTTTGAAATTTACTCTTCTGTAATTAGGTACATAAAAGAGACTGACCTAGCTGTTTAAGAGTTATTTTTTCATTTTCAAAAATAGATGTTACAGCTCTGAATCTTGAAATGTTTCATTTTTCTCTTTAGCGCTGTCTCTATGGAAAGATGACTTGCTTAAACTCTGTGGCTTATGTGTAATTTTGTCATTAACAAACTGCTTCTATTTTAATCCAAGTATTCAAAATTGTTCTCTGCCACAAGGAAACCTGTAGTTGCAAGTGAGCAGGGCACAATTGGGCATGATTGGGCTGTTTTTTTACAACACTCTAGGATGGCATCTGCAGGTGCCACAGTAGTAGTCATTAGCATTTATTTAAAATCCAACAAAGCTTTTGCTTATTCTAATTGTGACTAATTTCCCTCTTATATTGTTGAGGTGAAAAAATATTTGACTATCTTCATAAACCTTTGGCTGTCATATAGTTTTGTGATGAATTGCTGGCAGCCTAGAGGTTAAATGAACTAAAAATATGCACAAAACTGTCTATATTGAAATATGCTCTTTGGCAATGATTTCGGAGCATCCTATAATTAGGTATGATCATGGTAGGTCACAGATGGTGCAATATGTTATTTACCTTTGAAGTGGAAGTCCTCATGTATGAACTACCAAAATCAATCGATATTTTGCCATTGGCCAAATATAATTTTTATAGAATGGAGCCAGTCACTTAGCTGGCATTGCAAAAAAGATGTGTACAGAGATAATGACCTACTATTAGAGCTTCCACTACTGTGAATCCTAACTAATATGTCACATTAATTGGGAAACTGTCACATGATTCCATAAAAAGACATTGATCCCAATTACAATTCATTAGAATTTGCCATATGAGGACCTAATATTTAGCTTAGGTTGGGTACCAACTCTACAACACAAAAATACTTTACAGCCAGCAAAAAAACGGAGATGGAACGTGCAGGTCATTCAGTAGCCTTTATCTAAAATTCTGCTAAGGTGACTAGTAACAAATAAAACCAACTGATTAGTTAGGTTATTAACCTGAAGTTAATCCTTCAAATCTGGCCTGTTAGGAAGACCACAGGACAGGTTTGAAAACCCCTGGTCTAGAATGATTCAGAAATATTGTACTTGGTTTTTTTCGTTCATGATTAAGATAGAGCATGTCATTTTAAACAACTTTCTAATTTACTTCTACCATCAAATAGCCTCTGGTATCTTGTTTTGTTTTATTAAAAAGCAGGGACCTAAGCTCGGGAGCGTGCACGTGTCTGGAGCACTATGTGGCAGCAGTTTTGAAAGAATGGTATCCATTTGCAAGAGCACTATAAGTCAGCACTAATTCCTGCCAGGTAGTGCTTCAGACACCTGCCAAGGTCTCTCTTCAACAAAGAATTACAAAAATGAAACAAAGCAAATTTGATAATTAAAGTAACTTTGTTTTAAAATTGTATGTCCTGTCTGAATCAAAAAAGACAATTTGGGGGTTTCATATCCCTTTAAAGCTTTAACAAATGTCTGAATATAGTATGGTATAAATGCTTAAAGAGGCAAATTAAAGGGATACTGAAATCAAAATGACACTTTTATGACCGAGACAGAACATGTCACATACTTTCTGTTCTTTTTATCAAATTCTCTTGTTGGAAACACTGCCACCACATTAAGTATTCACAATCACACACATTCCTTCTGCATATTCTTGTATGTTATTTTAAAATCAAGTTATTACAAGAGAACAGTGATTCATTTCACACATATTGTAACTTGTAAAGCAGCAACGTTGTATGTAAAACAATTTGTAAATCCAACGGAATTAACTTTTTTCTGCTGTCTGTGATCCATCTGCTTAATATGCTGTAAATGGGAAAAAATTCTACCCCACCCTTCAAAAAATGTGAATTATATTACAAAAAATACTGCTAAAAAAATCTCTATGTATCACATTCTAACCTTTTATATGGGCTCCATTTATGAAGCACAAGCCTGCAGCCGAAAGTTAATCATCAGACTGCTGCTTCTTAACGCATAACACCAACTGTTATGTGGCTTATCTCTATCCCCCCAGACTGTTCTGGGGAGATGGACAGATCTGCTCACAGGCATTTGGTTGCGTATGAACTGGGGGCGGTGGGGCTTTGTATTGCTGCCCGCTAGACAGAGGCGAAGATTTACGGCCCTGTCCACCCATTCATTATTAAATCTGGGTCAATGTTTTGCCAGGGATCAAGAATAAAATTAGCCCCCGACTCTCTATTCACTAGTCTAAGGGGTCAATTTATCAAGCTCCATAAAGAGCTTGATGTCCCGTGTTTAGGCTCGCCGGAAACAGAATTAATGAAGCAGCGGTCTAAAGACTGCTACTCCATAACCTGTCCGCCTGCTCTGAGGCGGCGGACAGAAATCAACCCAATCGAATACGATCGGGTTGATTGACACCCCCTGCTAGCAAATCTGCAGGGGGCGGCATTGCACCAGCAGTTCACAAGAACAAGAACTGCTGGTGCAATGATAAATTTATCGATGTGCGGCGGACATGATACGCTACATCGTATCATGTCGGTCTGCACTTTAATAAATTTACCCCTAAACCTATATTCGGCAGTCTTAAAGATTTAACTTCAAAATATTTAAATTTTTCTCAAGAACGTAACCAGATACAGCAATTCTCTGAAAAAAGGCACTTATACCGGGAATATGCTCTCCCTATGTGCCACCTCCATGAAATGCCACCTGCATCACATGATCTTAACTTGCCCAAATAAAGAGCCAGCCGTTAATGAAGGTGAACATTCATTTTAGTCTAAATGTTTTTAACACATTTCACAATGCCATTGTTTCTCTACACCTTGACTACATCTATCTAAATTATAACTCATTTGTGAAAAGAATCCACTACAGCTAAATTGAGAGGTGAGATCCTGGCCTCTGTAAATAAACACCAATAAGAAGCATGATCCCAATTCTGCTCTTGTTCTTGGCAGACAGTGCTTATTTACTTTTCTTATTTTTTTATTTTTTTAAGTGCTTAATACTTGCTTTAAAACATTCTCTTCATGCTCTGGAATATAAAAAAATTAATAATTAAATGAATTATTCTATACTGCTTAGAGTTAATTACTGATTCTTTAAGGGCTCACACAACATTTTCTACCTTAGTGAATATGATGAGATAGCTGAGCCGATTCTAATATAAATACTGCCCTTTGAATATGGTATTTGATGCAATATGAGTGTCTGGTTTGAGACTGTAATAAGAATGTCACCACGTAGCCATAACCTTAAATGATTTATTAAAGGGTAAAATTGAGTTGTAATAATGAGGATTCTTTTATATAATTGTATTACCTCTATAGTGAATAAAATGTAAATCCTAACTAGGAAGCTTGACCCAAGCCCTCTTGTTCTCATTATATTTCCCATGCTTATCTAATGATTTATTTTTATTAGTTCTGTGATAATATTTTTGGAATATTGAAATATCTGCCAGTGCGAGTGTAATATTAATAGGAATTCATTTAACCTCTTTACTTCCAAAATTATACCAAATACATTGCAGACTTCTGTAGTAGCAAAAGGGTTGAACAGTTTTCAGTCATAAGTTGGCTGCTCCCTTGAAAAATGTGGCTGTTTGATCTATATAAATGGGCCTCTAAGCACAGACTTGCAGTCAGAATTTGCTATTTGTGTCTGAATTCCAGGCACCAAACATGTGAGTGCCGTTATAAATGTATTTAGAAAAATGCTCGTAAGGTCTCTTAAACTGTTGCAAAAACAATATATATATATCATCTGGCTATTGTTATTACTTATTGGGCTAAGATGGGCTGAAGCCCTCGGTGTACTCTATTAAAGCTCTCATTATACTTTTTAGAACACACTGAAACAAACAGTATTTTATACATATCAGTAAAATAAATCTAGAGACTGTGGCTGTTTTTTAAATACCAATGATATGTTTACTATTTCCATGTGTGTGTAATTACTAAATTACTAAATTGCCCAGTGAAGAGGCATTTTTATGAATCAATAAATAAATAAATAAATAAATAAATAACCAAGGCAGAAGTCAAAGAGTATGTCTGGCCTTTCTTCTTGGGCCCTAGCCCCATTTTAGTTTTATTTATTTTTTAAATTTTACAATCTATCTGAACCATGAAATATTTTTTTCAAGATTTCATACATTTTAAAAGAAACCAGATTGATATATTGCTATTAATGGTTAGATAGATATTTATAGATAGATTTATTTTTCTGTTAATTTAACAACACAACTTCATGCATATTCTTCTTATTCATTGGACTATACCATTCATGCTGATCTTCAACAGCAATGGTGGAAGATAGAGTTACGTTGATGTTACGCTCCCCAGATGAACTAACCAGGAATAATTATTAGAATAATTTACAATAGTGCAATAGTAAAAATAGGGCAAATAAGCTCAAATCAAATCTTTATTTACCCTAAACAATCTGTACTGACGAGACTTAAATTACAACTCTCTAGAGACCACCAACCAGTGCACAGACAGCTGTTTCACATCCTAGATGTTGTTTGAACAGCTGATGGTGTACTCTGGGCTAGACTTACAAGGCTTGAAACTTACTAACAGATAATAATGTATATAATTGCAATCATGTAACAACTCTAAAAGCTCATCATTTTAAAGAAATACATATTATAGTGTGTTATTAACTACTCTTTATTTGTACATAATGTTTCAATGTCATCTGTCAGTGCTTCTCTAGGTTGTGTCACTAGATAAGGAAACACTTGACTATTCTAGAACATAAGGTCACTTGAACTAACACATTTTTATGGCTTTCCAATGATGTAAAAAATGTTCTGTGTTGCATTGATTTTGCCTTTGTTTTTACGGTTTATTTCTGTTGGCAGCTCCTGTGCGTAGTGTCCATAAATATGCCACTTCTTTGTCTAAAGGAAGGGCTGTTTACAAAGAAAATACCCAGTGTGACCTCATTTTGAGCACTGTACCCAGACAAAGCCTTATCTGGTCATGAAAAATAGGAAACATTCATCTATTAAAATATAAATAAATGCACAATGCAGAGAGTAAATTTAATGATGGCATATATAATGTTGTTTTAAATTTGGATTTTGGACACAAAAGTATGAGCTTCAAAAAGCTAATTATTATATCTGCATACATTTTCCTCATTTCTCTTTTTATTTTGATGCCTCACTTTTAGTCCACTAAGAGCAATTTTTGGCTGCATATTAAACAGTATGAACATTCACAGTGCTCTGAAATTTATTAGTGTGGTTCTATTAATTGGTATTACTTAATGATTAATTAATAATTCATAAAATAATAGTATTTAACACTGATTGGACTAGTAATTGTTTATCCATCTAAACTAGAAGCATTTCTCTCCCCTACTCCTGACAATTACACCCTGTATAATCTATCTATCTATCTATCTATCTATCTATCTATCTATCTGTCTGTCTGTCTGTCTGTCTGTCTGTCTGTCCATATATATATATATATATATACACATCAAACAAATGCACTCACAGGACTTTTGGATAACAAAACGTGTCAACATGTATTGACGTTTTGGGAACTACATAATCCTATTATACTGTATATGTCCTGTATATGATTTAGTAACTAAGGGGCCTATTTATTAATGTGCGAGCGGACATGATACGATATTGCTCTCGGCATTTATCATTGCACCAGCAGTTCTTGTGAACTGCTGGTGCAATGCCGCCTCCTGCAGATTCACGGCCAATCAGCCGCTAGAAGGGGGTGTCCATCAACCCGATCGTATTCAATCGGGTTGATTTCTGGCGATGTCTGTCTGCTGCCTCAGAGCAGACGGACATGTTATGGAGCAGCGGTCTTTAGACTGCTGCTTCATAACTTCTGTTACCTGCGAGCCTTCAGGTACGGCGAGCCTTCAGGTACGGCGAGCCTTCCGTACGGAGCTTGAAAAATATGCCCCTTAGCCTCTAAAAATTGATAAAAAAATACAACAAAGAAATGTTTTGATGAGCCATTTGTATTAAGTTATCTATCATTTATCTATCTATCTAACTATCTGTCTATATTTCTAAAACAAGTGCATACATAAATAAATATATATCATTTCGTAACTAAGCCTCTAAAAATTTATATAAAAAATAAACAAGTTTATGAATTCTAACACATAACAAAAACTCTCTGAATATTGCTAATATCAGTCTTTAAAATTGAAAATTATAGTTACTCACATGAAACATATATCTAAAACTATATTGGTAATTTGGTGACATCATTTTGTGCAGGGAACGCATCACTTATGAAAATGCATTATGTTGCCTCTGCCTGTAATATTTAGTGCTATACAAAGTATGAAGCACTTTTTCATACTTCTTTGTCCGACATTAATGTATTCTAGGTGAAATTATGAGATGAAAGATATTAGAAAATGACTTAAACCTTAATAAATCTGCTTTTTTTTTACTAGTGTAGAAATGCAAGACTAATTTGGTGCATCATACATTAATAAAAACAGTTTCAGCCACTTCCTTACTTTCGCTAGAAGGATTGTTAAGTTCTGCCCCAGTAAAAGCTTCTTGTATATTGTACAGGCTTTTAATAAGAAATGGCATCAGAAATCTCTAAATACCAGATGCCCACCAGGTCCCTACCTTAAAATAGTTTCCTCCTGGAGAGCTGTATGGATATTAAAGAAGCAATGTGAACATATATTAGAGATCAAGGTAGCAAAAGAGAAAGCAACAGAGAATAGATATGAAGGGCTGTGGTCTAATGAGTTATTTTATCTCTAGCCTTTGCTGATTACCATTGTGTTTCTGGGGGTTCAAACTCTCAATGACCCTTTACCTAATCACCAATTAAGGGCTAAATTACGTGTGGAGCGTAAACGTTTGTGTGCAAGTGATATTGGGTTTTTGCAATCGTTTGCATGCAGCTTAAAATGTGCTCGCATTACTAGTTGAAAGATAATGTGAATGTGTAAGCGTAATTGCGATTTATGCTAGAAGGATTACCGCATCCTCAGAGTTGTGGTTACCTGTTTTGCAAAACAAAAAAGTTGCACAAAACACATAAAAAATACATTACAAAGTACAGTTACTATTATAATGACAGAATCTAATAAAAATATTCAATATTAATATTGCACACAAAAGTTATAAAGACTCGGGCGGAGCCAACTATCAGACTCATCAAACACATCTTCATGGAGCTCCGAGCTCTGACTATTTAATATAATATTTCTAAGGCTGAAAATCATCTCCAAAGTCACAGATTAGTGCATTTAGTCTGCCCAGATAAAGGTACTCACTACTTTGGATACCAGGTGTCCAATGGTCGACTAACATCTAAGACCTATACCGACAAGGAACCTGTCAGCAACAGCAAGCCGTTAACACAGAATAAATTTGCTGTAGCCAAACCTGTCTTCTTGCTTCCACTCCGGAGGGTCGGGCTCCGTTCTGGAGTTGGGGTAAGCACCTTCTTAGCAGCATGAGTTGAAAATTGGACACTCCATTGCTGGTCGTGACCGCAAAGTTGAAATCACTGTGGTGGACAGCTGAAGATTGCAAAAGGAAGTAAACGGGGCGCTTCTTATTCTATTATCTGCTAAAACTCATCTTAACACACAGCCTCCTCTCCCACAGCGCTGTTGATTGCGGCCATAATAAAGAAGATAAATCTCTCACAGAAAATAAACAGCCATACTTGGTGAAAATCACAATCTTGCGCATAAGCTATGTAGCATCATATCTCCCTAGCGCAACAACGGAAGACCCTTAGCGTGAGGAGCAAGAACACAAAATAAAAGGAACTTATAAGTAAAAAGTAAACCTGTTAAGTAATAGCCATTCTACACTTAAACAACTTTGGCTGTTACTACTGATTCCACTCAGAGGAGGACACTTTGAAAACCTACCTATAACATGGCGATTGACCATAGGGACTTGATTGCCGAGCTCATGGAAAGAGTAGATATCGATGCAGCAACTCTCATCTCTGAGATCAAACTTGCATTTCACCCTACAACCACAGGGATACATATACCCACACCCTATACACATGGTGATATCTTGGCGCAATGGGGCAGACAGGAACACTCCAGATGGGTCCATGCAATCTTACTAGAGAAACATCAGACTGACGCTGCATCTTTCACATTAGATACCATTGAAGATATGCGCAGTGATGATCTGGATCCTGTTGCTAATTATGAAGACCACGTTTTTTATGGCGGAAGATTTTTGCTTACACAGTGGTAAACACAAAAGGGCAGATCACCATAAGGGAGAGACTACATTGGACTTTCCCATAATAGTGCTCTCACAGTGGCCCTGCAATAAGAGGCATCCTTGCAGCAACGACCCAGTACCTAAAGGTTACACAGTATGATAGGAAACTTTAGGACCCTGGCGGTTGTAACTTGGTGTGCTGCCTAGACAGATGGAAGGTCTTGCAAAGCTTAAACTATTAGCTAACCAATTCTAGAGTCAACAGTGGGACAATATCTGAACAGTGACTTTTTATTACGTTTCTCCTTGAATTGTGATAATACCACTGATATTGCCTTAAGTAGCAGTCCTGGTTCTGCATAATATAACTATACATTTATATGATTATAGCCCTATATATTTGAAACATTGTTGTACATGGTCGGCACAGATGGGCCAATTATATTTAGTGGTTCTGCATATTTATTACACATAATGAAACAATTATTAGACCTACTGGATATCTAGGGCGAATATTAATAAATAGGTTGTGGTACTTGGGGTCCTGTAGATTATATTGTATAGTTATGGATTCACCTGTGCAAAACCACTTTGTGTTTAGAAATAATCGCTAGATAACTTATACCTAACATGTATGGTTGCAGAACTTCAGTATTATTCCCTAATTCTTATATAACGTTTAACATTGGGATCTATATTTACATTGTGCATAGCCTTTAGCTATCATATAATCCTGCCCGGTGCACCCAGTAACTATGTTATAGAAGATATATCATACATTTTGTTTATAGCTCTGGTTTTAAGCGTAATAAGAGTACTGATACCTCCCTATATCACAGTACAGTTTTGCATAAGATAGTTTTACTATGCAGGCTCCTAGCAGTATATAATAGTTGGCATGTATACACTTAACTTTATTTAGTGTCTTTATCTTAAGCTACCATATTTATAAATGTTGTGTTATCACTTCTACTCTTGATACCGCTGTTTTGTAGGAAAAGGTTATCATCATCAGCTGCAACGTGGTTGAAACTTAGGGATAGTTCCGCTGCCACATCCCTTTCTCTCACATATTATACTTCCCACTTTTCTCAATATTTCCAGCTTCCTTACATTACAACAAAGAACTCCATGGAGTGCATATAACATAATCTTTACACACTTACATAAAGTACTCTTGGTACCATTAAGCTTCTGAGAGTTTCTGCTCCCCACACCCCATAATGCCCCTCTTTCGATATGTTTAAGCGGTGCTTACCTGCTGAACCACAACAAAATTCAAGGTTATATTTTCTGTTATTTTTTTATCATGTTGTATCTTTCCCTTGCCTAAAGTTTTAGGCCCAACTAGGGTCTCATTAGTAGTTATCATGCACACATGAATTTCCTATATCTGATGACCTCTTGAGGCCAGTTCAATAACTACAATTATATGCTAATATTCTTCGATAAAAACGAGGTTCCAAGACCATATTGACAGATAGTAAATCGTTTTTATAATTAATTCTTAGATGTATACAATCCTATTCTGTCTAAACAATGTAACTTTTGACCTGAATATTTTCTGTCTCTATGTTACGATATGTTCTTATATAAAACCTCATTAAAAAATTATTTAAAGGAAAGGAAAAGTTATACAGACTCAACGATAGGAGGTCTCAAGTGTTAGAAAAAAAAGGCAGACAAAGGGCTTTAACATAGAAATACGTACATATACATCTCTAAAGATGTATATGTATGTATGTGTATATATTTATTTTTATATATATATATATATATATATATATATATATATATATGTTTCTATATATGTTTACATATGTATTTATGTATTTATATGTGAATATATATATTTACAGAGATATATATACATAAACACATCAATACTTATGTATACATATACAGACATATACTGTATATATAAGTGCATTAGAACCCTTTGCCATTAAGTAGCTGAAAACATATTTCTGCAATATTCATATTTAAAAAAAAGGTTTTAACTATGTATTCACTGTAATCATGTCACATTCCAATGTTCTGCAGATAGCAGAATATGTTCTATGTATTTCTAAATAGATATTCCTATATATATATCTTTATATATGTATACCTATATATAATTATGTATATATTTAGGTATAGATATATATTTTACCAAAAGAAAACATCAGGTATATGTAGAAATATGTATTTATAAATAGAATATATTCTTGTATGTGAAGAACATTGGAATGGAAATATTCATATTTTCCTGTCGGGTTAGCACAAATGATAATATGCGATCGGGTTTGCGAGAGAGTGGGGTGTTTCTTTATTGATTTTCTAACTTGGGATTTCTCTTGTTGTGTTAGTGCGAGAGTGAAATCAGTTTACTTTTAACTCATAGTACAAGCACAGCCCAACAAGTGCAAAAATCATACTACTACTGCAATTAATGCTCAAGCGGAAGCGTTCATTTGCGCTCTTCTCGTAATCTGGCCCTAACTATTTTCTTTTTTTCTCAGAGGGAATCCTAAGGTAGGTGAGGCTCAAAGAGAATACAACGTATTTTTGACCTTGAAAAATATGTTCTCTTTGTCTCCTAACTTAACCTCTGGTACATTGATGAAGAGCAGATCCTGAAACTGACAGTATTTAACCTTTTTGTATTATTTATGTCCTTTTCATTTGTCAGATTTTTCAACATATCTATCAGGTACTGATGCACATTCACAAATGCAAGCTGCACTAACCATTGTGTCTAAAGTAATGTTGTGAAATTGACATTTGTATTTATTTATATTGATTTCTTGGGATAAGATAATATTTTTTTTATTCTTGCTAAATCCTTACTAATGATGGTTAAATAGTTTGGTATAACTGTTAAAAATAATAATGCTGGGCACTTTCATTTTATATGAATAGCATATGATTGTCTATGGGAAACAACAATGAAATGTAATGTTTAAACATTTTATATTCAAATTGTAACAATTTTGCTTGGAAACATTTGAATGGTTGAGTGAATGAAGAGTGGATATCATTGAAGTGTCAAAAAAACAAACATTCACCCATACATAAGGAAGGTCCTGGGAGGTTGCCTTAAACTAGACCTGTCTCTGTTTTTATGTTTTCTGTAAGAGATTGGGCAATTTCTATCATCTAACTATCTGTCTATTATCTATCTATCTATCTATCTATTATCTAACTATCTGTCTATTATCTATCTATCTATCTATCTATCTATCTATCTATCTATCTATCTATCATCTAACTATCTGTCTATTATCTATCTATCTATTATCTAACTATCTGTCTATTATCTATCTATCTATCATCAATTTGCACACATGTATACATTTTTTGAAAACACTAATAGCTAGATTACAAGTTATGCGCGCTACAGGGAAATTAACGAAGGCAACAAAAGTTGCGTTATTTAACCCCCTATAGAGCAACCATTACAAGTTTTCAAACCCCTAATCTGCCACTCCCGATATCGCCAACACTATACTAAAGTAATTAACCCCTATTACCCTGCACCCCAACATCGCCCACACTATAATAAATCTATTAACCCCTATTCCACCGCTCCCCAATATCGCTGCAACTAAATAAAGCTATTAACCCCTAAACCTCTGGCCTCCCACATCACTATCACTAAATAAATATATTAACCTTTAAACCGCCAGCCCACCACATCGCAACAACCAAAATTAAACTATATTAACCCCTAAACCTAACCCTAACGTAACCATAAGACAAATCCTAACCGTAACCCTAACCCCAACGTAACCCTGGCACCCCCTAACTTTAACATAATTAAAATATAGCTAAATTAAACTTATAATTATTAACCAAATAATTCCTATTTAAAACTAAATACATACTTACCTGTGAAATAAAACCTAAGCTAGCTACAATATAACTAATAGTTATATTGTAGCTAGTTTATGTTTTATTTTTATTTCACAGGTAAGTTTGTACTTAGTTTAACTAGGTAGACTAGTTAGTAAATAGTTATTAACTATTTACAAACTACCTAGTTAAAATAAATACAAACATACCTGTCAAATAAAACCTAAGCTGCCTTACACTAAAACCTAACATTACAAAAAATAAAAAATACTAAAATTACAAAAAATATAAAAATAACTACCATTACAAAAAATAACAAACAAAATTATACAAAACAATTGAAATTATTCCTATTCTAATTCACTTTAAAAAAAAAAAAAAAAAATACCCCAAAATAAAAAAACCCCATAATCTATAATAAACTACCACGGGCCTTTAAAATGGCCTTTTGTAGGGCATTGCCCTTTTTTTTTTTTACTACAAAAAAACAAAAATAAAGTAAAACCTAATCTACCCATTGCCCTGAAAAGGGCATTTGTGTGGGCATTGCCCTTAAAAGGGCATTTAGCTCCAGCCAAAAAACCCTTAAAAAACTAACACTAACCCCTGACGATTCAGTTTTTGAAGTCCTGCTTGAACGTTCTTCATCCAGGCTGTGAGAAGTCTTCATCCAGGCGGCCTCTTCTATCTTCATCCAGGCGGCGAGAAGTTTTCATTCAGGCGGCCTCTTCTATCTTCATCCAGGCGGCAAAGTCCTCATCCAGGTGGCGAGAAGTCTTCATCCAGGTGGCCTCTTCTATCTTCATCAAGGCGGCCTCTTCTATCTTCATCCAGGCGGCATCTTCTATCTTGATCCCGGCGGCACAGAGCAGGTCCATCCTGAAGACATCCGGCGCAGAGCATCCTCTTCATATGGTCGCCACCGTACACTGAATCTTCAATGCAAGGGAGCCGTTTCAAAATGGTGTCCCTTGCATTCCTATTGGCTGAAAATTTTGAAACAGCCAATAAGAATTAGAGCTGCTAAAATCCAATTGGCTGTTCAAATCAGCCAATAGGATTTAAGCAGCTCTCATTCTATTGGATGATGAATTCTCCAATAGAATGAGAACTGCTTAAATCCTATTTTTGAAATCCTTTTTAGCCTCACCGCTAAACTCGTAATGGCAGCGCTATGGAAGTCCCATGAAAAACATATTTTTTATGTGTGCGGGACTGATGTTGCGTTACAGGCTAAAAGGATTGCGGTACAGCTATACCGACAAGACTTGTAATGGCTGCAGTGCTGTTTTAACGCTGAAATGGCCATTTTTTCAGCGGTAAAACATGAACGCAAAACTTGTAATCTAGGTGTAAGAAAATAAAAGACAAAAAACATATGCTAGAGTTTCAAGTCGCATACGTATTCTTTGTAGTTTTAACTTCCCTATGCTTTTCATGGGAATCTGGAGCTTAGCACTAAATACAATCATTTGGTGCACATCCAATACTGCCTCAATAAGTTTTTCAAAAAAGATGATGGTTTGTTTTAAATTGGGAAAGAAAAAAGTTTGTTCTGACCTAAAAAAATATTAAAAAGGGACCTTTATTGCTCTTTATCAGGGTCCAGGAAAAGAACAACATTACGTTCTGGGCCTACAATTAGCCCTTAATCATGAGACATGAGACATGAGATGTGAGACATGAGACATGAGATGTGAGACATGAGACATGAGACGTGAGAGACATGAGACGTGAGACATGAGACATGATTAAGGGCTGATTGTATGCTCAAAATATAGCATTGTTCTTTTCCTGAACCCTGATATGGAGCAATAAAGGTCCATTTTTAATCAATTTTTGAGGCTGGAAATAACTTTGTTCTTCCGTCAGTGACATTTGGATGTGGCGCTTCCAAGGTTCCGTGCCCTTTATACCATAAGTGTGTGCTGTTTTCCAACATTGAATTATATGAATGTTTTTTTGGGACATCAACTATATTTAATTTTGACATGTTCACTTTTAGAATGAACAAATAAAAATGTTTATTGCAATATTCTAAAACAAATAAAGGGGTGAAAGGCAGAAGGAGACAATCAACTGAAACGTTTTGAACACATATCTGACTGAGCAGAGGGCTGTGTGTAATTTTCATATGTCTTAAAGGGACATTGTACACCAGATTTTTTTTGCATAAATGTTTTGTAGATGATCCATTGATATAGCCCATCTGGGAGTGTTTTTGTAACAATGTATAGTTTTGCTTATTTTTAAATAACATTGTGCTGATTTTCATACTCCTAACCAAGCCCCACAATTTTAGATGTATATTGATGTCTACAGATTCAGGCTTGCTCCTGTTTTTCTAATGGGTCTTTTTATATGCAGGGAAGGGGGAAGTGTCTACTTATCCTGATTTCACAGCACCTTTAACTGGGTGTCCCAGCCAAACCTCATCAACATTGCTAAACTTGGAGCTTCTAAGGAAGTTTTTTAAAGGTTTTATACTGGATTTATATATCAGTATCTTTGCATATTCTTCTTTATAATAGAATCTATTACATGCAGTGTTATGAAGATTGTTGTATACTGTCCCTTTAATGGAAGAGGGTGGAATAATGTACATATAGGATATTACATATTCCTAATATTTTATGCTGTGCATTTAATCAATATCATCTTTTGTGAAACGTGAAATAAACTTCTGCTTCAGAATATATAACTTAATTGGAGTAATGCAGTAAATTATATTAAAAAAATCCTTTATTCCATTTATTTATACAGTAGGTTTGCGCATTATCTTCAGTCAAGCGCTTTAAATAAATATGAAGCCATGGAGCAGTGATTCCCTATAAGACTCTTAGCTCCAACTCTAAAGTCCTTTTGCATGATTTGCAATTAATAAAAGGAATAGAAGTGTTGTGTTATTTCACAGCATAAATTGAGCTGAGCCTGCAGTTTTTCTTTTTTCATTAATTCAGAACCGCTAGAGCAATTTCACTGAAAGATAGGCTTTGCTCCGTTGTACACAAACAAATGATAATAGGACTGAGAACAAGGAAGAATTTTGGCATCATCTCAGTGTACTACATTATACATCACCTTGAGGAAAATTTGTCAGAAGCTTGGGAGTAAAATAATAGCAAGAATTACTGATTCTGAACTTATGAATCATTTAATCATTAGGGTAGGGCAACAATTCAAGAATGCTTAACATTACCTGTCTTTATATATATATATATAATTTTTTTATTTATGTTACTGTGTGCTTAAAGTGAAACATAGGCCTCTATTTAACAAAGTCTGGTGGACCTGATCCGACAGTGCGGATCAGGTCCGCCAGACCTCGCTGAATACGGAGAGCAATACGCTCTCCGTATTCAGCATTGCACCAGCATCTCACAAGAGCTGCTGGTGCAACGCCGGCCCCTGCAGACTTGCGGCCAATGGGCCGCCAGCAAGGGGGTGTCAATCAACCCGATCGTACTCGATCAGGTTGAATTCCGGCGATGTCTGTCCGCCTGCTCAGAGCAGGTGAACAGGGTTATGGAGCAGCGGTCTTTGTGACCGCTGCTTTATAACTGCTGTTTCTGGCGAGTCTGCAGGCTCACCAGAAACACGGGGCGTCAAGCTCCATTCGGAGCTCAATAGATAGGCCCCAAAGACTGCAAATATTCTTTCCTGCACATAAAAGAGCAGGATTTAAGTATTGTTATTTTTCCATTGAAAACTAGGGATTATTGGGCTAAATGTTTTAGTTGATACAATTATTGTACTTATTATTCTGCATTGCAACTTGCATTGTAAGTGTTTTTGCTGATATAATAAAATGTGAAAAAATTTAAAATAATGTTACATTCATTCTTTAAAAAACATTATGGGCTAGATTAAATGTGGAGCACTATTGTAACGTGTTCGCGTAAAGGGGCAATTTTGCCCGTTTACGGGCGCATGTTAAAAAATTAGTTGGTACAAGTTGCTGGTTAATACTCTTGCCAGCTTGTGGTTTTATTTTGCGCTAATTGCAAATAACCAGAGGTCAGACCTCTGGTTAAAGTTAAAAGTTGCCCCAATTGTCCCCCAAATAAAGTGGACAGTTCCTTAATATCAAAAAATATGAGCCTTTTTTTTTTAATAAAAAACTGCACAAAGCAGTTCTAAAGGTTAAAGTGAGGGGATGTTGTTTTTTTTTAAAAGAAAACAATTGGCACTGAAAGTGCCTTTACATTGCGGTGAATGGGGGACTGTGTTTTCACTATAAATCAGGGGCGTATTATGGCCTAGGCCAACAAGGCTGGTGCCTAGGGCAGCAGATTTGGGGGGGTCAGCACATCTGCCCTATCCTCTCTCTAAAAGCCAGCACACACTACAGTGAGCGATAAAGTGCAGGCTTTTACAGACAAGAAAAGGCACGTGCACTTAATAAGGTCGCTCTTCACATGCAGTGCTCCTTTAAACCGTTACTTCATTTAGAGCCACCGGCATTTTTGCAGTGGAAGCATTCTTGGTGAGAAACTTGCCCAGGGATATGCTTACAAGATGAGGCTGGAGGAGAAGACCTTGTGCCGATATGTTGCCTCCCCTTGTCAGCTATGGTGGGTCTGCGAGCGCAGTGCTTATTGCAGGTCTTCGTAACTAAAAGACTGGATGCGTCTGTGCACTGCTTAGATCAGCTTGTGATGTCTAATCATAAACTCTCAGCGCTAATGTATGTTTATTTTTTATTTTATTTTAATTCTTTTATTAAGCCGGTTCACAAAACATAAGAAAGAAAATTACATACAATTAGTGCCCATAAAACAAATAACACATCATGACATGTTTATACAAAAACAATAGATAAATGCAAAAACCACAAAACAATAAATGCAGGGGGAAAAAAACATGCGTTTCAAAGGTTTGGCCATGATGAGATTCACAGAGTTTAACCTAATTTCAGAGTTTCATAAACCAGTACAAGATAATTCCTGTTTATCACATGTCCCTATATCTGTGGACACTATAAATAAGACTATCATGCCTATAAACCGTAGAGTTTTTCTTTTATTCCCCCGACCAAAACAAACAAAATCATAAAAATATAACGAGAGAGAGAAAAAAAAAAAAAAGAAAAAAAAAATATATATATTTTTTTATACATAAATGCATCACACCATCCCTCAATATAATTCCTTGCTTTAACACAGTGTTCAGATTACTAAGCAAATGATAAAACTGGTATCAAAGAGAGGGGAAACAGACCCGCTTTAACTGCTGAAATAAATGGTTTGGTATTGAATAGTGGGTATAACTGTTTTTGAATCTCCAGTGTTTGTGCCTTGATCAACGGTAGCCATTTATCCAGAAATTCCTGCGTCTTATTATCATTTAATAAGTTAATGTTCTGTATCTCGAATGTAATATGTTGTAGTAGAATTCTTATAAAACTAGCAAACCTGGGTGGGGATATATCTTTCCACTTCTTCAGTATCATGTATCTCATTATCATTGTCAGAGTACAGTAGGTATGGTAATAATTTGGTCTAATAATTGCCGAGTCTGACAAGAAAAAAATGTAACTACCATTAATCTTGAAATAATCAGAAAAGAGTTTATTATACCATAAATTTAATTTGGACCACAATTGTGATATTTTTGGACATTTCCAAAATATATGTAGAATATCTGCCTTATTTAAATGGCATTTAGGACAGAAAAAAACATTATTTGGATTGCATTTGGAATTTTGCCAATTTAGAGGGAGAAAAATAGACATTATGAATCAATGACATGTGATTTTTTCCAACCACTGGGAATTGTAAGCTTTTGTGTTACCACAATACTATGTGTAATATTTATGGGCTCTGCTGCTGGAAAGTGCAATGCCCAAAAAAGCTTGAATTTTATTTAAATGTAGATATCCCTGTTTAGAGAGCAAAATATCATAATGCAAAGAGATAGAACATTTGCCTACAGAAAGTTTCCTAATAGCTAGATTGATCTCGGACCTTCAACCCAGTAGCTCCACTTTCCAACTTTTGGCATTAATAAAGTGACGTATCTGAAAGTATGCAAATAGATCATTCCTGAATATTTGAAACATACGGATACGATCATTAAAGGATAGTAAGTGTCCGGCTGAAGAGAACATTTGATGTACATATATCAGCCCCTTTTGAGACCATGATTTGAAAGCAGATTGTTGAATTCCTGGTATGAATTCTGGATTCCCACATATTTGGAGAAGAGAGGAACATTTGAAATCTATTCTTAGATTGTAACAAATATTTTGCCATGCTATGATAGCATTCTTAAAAGTAATCAAGTTAATTAGATTACTAGGGAGATTCCCTATCGGACAGTGCAAGATCACCTTAAGAGAGAATGGTGAGACTATTTCTGTTTCAAGTTCGATAGAAGTAAATTTACTTAAATTCGTTAGCCAGTCCATTGTAGTCCTGGCTAACGTACCAAGATTATACCGTTTAATATCTGGGAACGCCAACCCAGCATTCTCTTTTTTTGTGTCAATTTTGCTATCGATATGCATGCTTTTTGCTTTTTCCATAAAAACTTCTTCATGATCCACATTAATTTGCTTTTCCCTAGATTGGTCTTATAGCCTGAGATCGAACTAAAAGTAGGAAGCATATCTAATAATAAAGGTATAGATTTTTTTTGAGTTTTCCAAAAAAACTAACAGATCATCAGCATACAATAATATTTTAACATTCTCTGTACCACATTTTAGCCCTGTCAGTTCAGACCGAAGCCATATAGCAAAATATTCTATAGAGATATTGAACAATAGCGGGGAAAGGGGACATCCTTGGTGGGTCCCATGGCCTAATAAAATTCTGGAAGAGGGGTTACCATTGATCAATAAAAAAGAGTAAGGATTTGTATATCATTTCCAGATAAAACATGCAAAGCCACCGATAAATTCAAACTGGGATAATGAATCGAGCAAATGATTCCAAGAAATGGAATCAAAAGCTTTCTCTGCATCTAATGACAGCAGAGCCAAATATGTATCAAACAACTTCTTTTTATTGGATTTTTTAGGTAATTGTTGGGGGGTTGTATTCCAAAAATAATCCATGATGACTTCCACTTTACGCAAATTCAAAGACATATTCCTTCCCTGGATGAAGCCAGTTTGATCAGGATGTATTATTTTATACAAAAATTTGTTTAACCTGTTCGCTAAAATAGACGTCAGGATTTTGTAGTCGGCATTTAGGACAGAGTTCGGCCTGTAGGATGCTGGCTATTCAACATCCTTGCCTTTTTTATGAATAAGAGTAATATTAGCTAGTGAGAAATAGCTTGATATTGGCATATTAGTGGTGTAATACGCATTAAAGAGTTTAGTGAGTGTACTAGAATTTTATAAAACTCTGCTGGAAGCTAATCTGGGCCCGCTGCCTTATTCAGTTTGGATTCATCGATAGCCTCACATATCTCATCTACTGACACTGGTTTATTGATCAATTCAAGATCGTTTTCTGTTACCTTTGGAGGTGTAATTTTGGACCAGAAGTTTATTCTGTTAAATCGATCTTCGTCAACTTTCTTATACAGATTTTGATAAAAATTAAAGAATACATCCCTAATATTTTCGTTATCAGTTTATCTATGACAACCTTCCTTAATTGCAGCTATATCATTTTTACTTTTCCTATTCTTGGTAATTTTAGCTAAATATTTAGCTGAGCATCCGATATACCCTTTATATCTATTGTTAATTTTCTTGTCTTCCTCTAAACATTTTTGCTTTAGAAATAACTCCCTTTCAGCTCTAGCATAGCAGTATTTATCCCAATTAAATTTAGAGTTCTCCGATCTATATGGAGATATTGCATTCCTGAGCTGATTAGATAGCTGTAGTTCCCTAGCTTGCTGTTTACTTTTCCAGTTACACATATATGCTTTTAACTTTCTCCTCAATACCGCTTTTGCCATTTCCCAGTATGCTTCAATTTATATCATAATACCCTCTATTATTATGATGGAAATCTTTCCATTGACAAGTTAACCACATATTAAATTTAGAGGCCTAGTTATCAACGTGTCAACTTTCCTGCCTTCGCCGGCCCAATACGCCCGCCTAAGCTCGCCTACCTTCGCCGCCACGGACCTGAAAAAATTTGCCTAAGTTATCAATAAATCTGTCAAAAAGCCGCGCACCAAGTACGGGGCGATGAGCAGCGGACTGTGATAGTTATCACTCATCCGATCTCGCTGCTCTTTGGCTTTTTTACAGCTTTATTGCTAGCCTGTTACTAAGCACCCACACTAACTACACTGTTCTACCCCCTATACCGGCGCCCCCGGAGCCTCCCGCAACTCAATAAAGTTAGTAACCCCTAAACCGCCGCTCCTAGACCCCGCCGCAACTCTTATAAATGTATTAACCCCTAAACCGCCACTCGCGGACACCGCCGCAACCTACATTATACCTAGTAACCCCTATCCTGCCCCCCCTATACCGCCGCCCTCTATAATAAAGTTATTAACCCCTATCCTGCCTATCCCGCACCTCGCCGCAACTAAATAAATAGTTTAACCCCTAAACCACCGCTCCCGGACCCCGCTGCAACCAATATTAAACTTATTAACCCCTAATCTCCCCCCCCTACACCGTCGCCACCTATAATACATTTATTAACCCCTATCCTGCCCCCCCTACACCGCCGCCACTGTAATAAATTTATCAACCCCTAAACCTAAGTCTAACACTAACCCTAACACCCCCCTAACTTAAATATTAATTAAATAAATCTAAATAATATTTCTATTATTAACTAAATTAATCCTATTTAAAACTAAATACTTACCTTTAAAATAAACCCTAATATAGCTACAATATAAATAATAATTATATTGTAGCTATCTTATGATTTATTTTTATTTTACAGGTAACTTTCAATTTATTTTAACTAGGTACAATAGCTATTAAATAGTTATTAACTATTTAATAGCTACCTAGCAAAAATAAAGAGAAATTCACCTGTAAAATAAAAACTAACCTAAGTTACAATTACACCTAACACTACACTATACTTTAATAAATTATTTCTATTTAAAACTAAATACTTACCTGTAAAATAAACCCTAAGATAGCTACAATGTAATTAATAATTACATGGTAGCTATTTTAGGATTTATATTTATTTTACAGGTAACTTTGTATTTATTTTAGCTAGTTAGAATAGTTATTAAATAGTTATTAACTATTTAATAACTACCTAGCTAAAATAAATACAAAATTACCTGTAAAATAAATCCTAACCTAAGTTACAATTAAACCTAACACTACACTATCATTACATTAATAAAATAAATTAACTACAAATAACTACAATTAAATACAATTACATAAACTAACTAAAGTACAAAAAATAAAAAAAGCTAAGTTACAAAAAAATAAAATAAGTTACAAACATTTAAAAAATATTACAACAATTTTAAGCTAATTACACCTAATCTAAGCCCTTAATAAAATAACAAAGCCCCCCAAAATAAAAAAATTCCCTACCCTATTCTACATTAAAAAAGTTCAAAGCTCTTTTACATTGAAAGCCCTTAAAAGGGCCTTTTGTGGGGCATGCCCCAAAGAAAACTGCTCTTTTGCCTGTAAAAGAAAAATACAACCCCCCCAACATTAAAACCCACCACCCACATACCCCTAATCTAACCCAAACCACCCTTAAAAAATCTAACACTACCCCCCTGAAGATCATCCTACCTTGAGTCATCTTCACTCAGCCGAGCCACCGATGGAACCGAAGAGGAGATCCGGAGCAGCAGAAGTGATCCTCCAAGGGGTGCTGAAGAAGTCTTCCATCCGATGAAGTGATCCTCCAGGCGGCGCTGAAGAAGTCTTCCATGCGGGCGATGTCATCTTCCAAGCGGTGCTGAAGAAGTCTTCCATCCGGGCAATGTCATCTTCCAAGCGGGGTCTTCAATCTTCTTTCTTCAGGATCCATCTTCATCCTGCCGATGCGGAACATCCTTCTTTCCCGACGGACTACCGACGAATGAAGGCTCCTTTAAGGGACGTCATCCAAGATGGCGTCCCTTCAATTCTGATTGGCTGATAGGATTCTATCAGCCAATCGGAATTAAGGTAGGAAAAATCTGATTGGCTGATTGAATCAGCCAATCAGATTCAAGTTCAATCCGATTGGCTGATCCAATCAGCCAATCAGATTGAGCTCGCATTCTATTGGCTGTTCCGATCAGCCAATCGGAATTGAAGGGACGCCATCTCGGATTGAAAACCAGGTATGCTGGGCCGGAAAAGTGCCGAGCGTACCTGCTAGTTTTTTGATAACTAGCAAAAGTAGTCAGATTGTGCCGTGTGCGGAACATCTGGAGTGACGTAAGAATCGATTTGTGTCGGACTGAGTCCGGCGGATCGAAGCTTACGTCACTAAATTCTACTTTTGCCGGTCTGTAGCCTTTGATAACTAAGGCGAATCAGCCTCGCCACAAATACGCTGCGGAATTCCAGCGTATTTGAGGTTGACGGCTTGATAACTACCCCCCTTAGTATTCTCTAACATAAAACATGAAAAAGTAAAAAAATTATTTGCACAATTTTCAGCTTTTATCAATTGGAGTTTGATGGAAATTATTGAGTGATCCGAGACCAATATATCATACGTTGCTCTGAAACGAGAATATAATCAATTCTGAAAAATGAGCGATGGGTCTTTGACACAAATGCATATTCACAGCTATCTGGATTTTTAATTCTCCAAATATCATTAAGTTTTAGAGCTGTACAACATTTTTTGAAATACAAGGCTATTTTTTTATCCTAATCTTCTCTTTAGTTGAGGATCTGTCTAACTTAGGACAAAGTGTCATATTGAAATTTCCACAAAGAATTAATTTTTCACTAGCAGCTGGGTATAACTTACTTTTAATTGTATCCCAGAACTCCGGGGAAAACGCATTTGACCCATATATATTACCTATCATATATTGTATACCACCAATTATTAGATGGACACATATGTATCTACTATTCGGATCCCGCTCAACTTTTAAAACTTGGTATTCTAATTTTTTGTGCATTAAAATTGCGACACCACAGCTCTCTTTGGTGGAAGATGTGGCCAATACTTCCCCCACCCAACGAGTCTTTAATTTAATTAATTTGCTCTCCTTAAGATGCGTTTCCTGGATCAAGGCAATGTCAGGGGAATGTTTGCTTACGTTTTATTGGGGAAGAAATTCCCCCGACATTCCACCACAGAATATTCAACTGTGTACCCATTTAGTAGTGCTCTGTATACTTAAATGTTGCATAGAGGGATGGGGGGGAAATAAAAAAAAAATAAAAAAAATATAAAACTCCTAACATACCCCTACCGAGCGAATACCCTATTTTGACTAACATTTGGTCACTTAGGTGGCAAAAAAGTACAACATTTTATTAATACTATTTTCCATAAAGATGGACCTTGATTCCTTTAGTGAAATACTTTTAAATAACGGCCAAAAATTCCTGCGCTTCTTGAACATTGTTTAATATATTAATTTTACCCTTAACATCCACCCAGAGTTTGGCTGGATATAACATTCTGACTTTACAGCCTTTTTCCGTAAATTGAGAGAAATAGGGGAACATGTTTTTCCTTTTTATTCGAGTTTCGCTAGAGAAATCCTGGAACATTAGCATTTTATGATTATTTACAGTTAGAGACCCAAGTTCTCTATAATGCACCAAGTTCTCTATAATGCTTAAACAATTCTATCTTGTCTTAGTAATTCAAGACTCTAAATATAAGTGTTCTGTTGTACTCTGCATCCTCCGGCTTAGATCTTCTATTACCCACCCTATGCTCTCTCTCTATTTTTAATGGAAGATTCTCATTGGGTATACCAAGAGCTTGTGGCAGTGTAATTGAGGTAAATTTAATTAAATCTGTGTAATTTGAATTTTTTGGGAGGCCTACAATACATACATTATTACGTTGAGACCTATCCTTGAGGTCTTTGAGTCTAGTGTTTATCGACTGAATATACTTTCCCTGTTTCTGGTTTAAGTAATTCTGGGTGTTAACTTGATCCTCTAATTCCGAGATTCTACTCTCTGCTTCTGTCACCCTTATCGCAAATTGCCTGATTTCATTGGAGAGAATAGACACTTCAGAGGTAATAGAGCCCAACTGTTTCTTAATTGCATCCAATTGGGGGGGGGGGTGAAAAAAGCAGAGAGTTGGGACATAAGATAAGAGGAGTTAGTGGTCTGAGGCTGAATTTCAGAGGAAGACTCAATACTAAGATCAGCACTTTTGGGTTTCCTATCCTTAACTTTAGCTGGCATTACGGGTGAATGTGTTTTCACCTGTGACATAAATGTGTGTGGTAGCTTCTATATATCAGCTACCTGATAAATCTTATAGAGTTTAATAAATGATAAATCCATATCATATAATAAATCAATGGCTTAATTAGCCGTGAACACACAGAAATGTATACAAATAAAAGAAGGAATAGGAATAGCTCTAATGTATGTTAGCTACTAATAGCTAGCTTTCTCTGCATTCATTAACCCACAGAGTAAATAGTAAACAGACACTTAAAAAGTTTCATTACTTGAATGATGGTAAATACTGTATGTTGTTGCATGTAAAGGGCAGTGATTATTTCAAAGTGTATTCTTCTTTCCCTTCCTTCCACTCTCCCTTCTTTCACTTTCTCTCTCCCTTCCTCTCTCAACTCCCTCCATTTTTCCCTCCCTCAACTCTGTCCCTTCTTCCCTCCCTCCCTTCAGGGCCGTCTTTAATATTGACTGGACCCTGGGGCAAACATTTTCTTGGGGGCCCCCATGCAAGTTCGCACTCCACCCCAATATCCCAAAAAACATCTAAATCAATTTATTTTAGAATTGTTTTTAAATTATTAGCCCAGCAGTGGATCATCTACTGCTGGGCTAATCATTTAAAAATAAATAAAAAAATTGCAATATGTGAAACTGGACCTAAGCAGTACTAATAAGTAAATAAATATATAAATTCCTCCACTGTGGATTAATTTAATATGCTTTTGAATGTGATTCTGGTGTGAGGTTAGCTGGTTAAAGAGATTTAGGGCAGCCAACAGGAGCAAAGCAAGGTAAAGACAGAGGAGGATGCATGGAGGTGCAGACAACTATAAGTTTACTGACTGGAACCACAGAACTACTATGGGAAGCTGTAAAATCTGAGACAGAGAGAAAAAAAACTATAAAAATAAACCTTACCTTAATGTGTGAAGCATCAGCATGACACTATACATCAGCCACAGCAGCACATGTCACTTCTTTGCTAGGAACAAGTTCCCTCTCACCCTGCACTAGACAATGCTGCATGGGGGAGGGGCGTGTGTGCACTCACTTATTCTTCCCACTGACACCTTTCTACAAAGCACTGTTTCCCTAACAAACTTCAGTTAGTTGATCTTAGGGCCACAGCAGAAAGAGCAGGGCTAAGGGGACCAGCAGACTGGATGCTGTCTGCCCAAGGCTGCATGGATACTGTGTGAGATGAGTCACATAGCCTCAAGACTGAAGGGAGCAGTGTATGCAGCTGCACAGATGCTCAAATCTTCACGTACCTGCTGCTCCAGCTTTCTGCTTCATGCGCCTACCGGGCGTCAGCCCTACCCAGAAACAATCCCCACAACCAGAGAAGTTACCTGGTAACAGTGGTATGCCCAGCAGGGCCTTTTCTGATGCAGTGGGATTGGCTGGATGCCGAGTTAGGGCTTAGCATTCATTGCTGCACAGTGCACATCTAAAACAGCACATTGCACTAGCTTGGCATGTCACATGACACTGGCACGGTCTCGCACAGTTTCTCACAAATAAATATAAGCAGAGAACATTTGTCTGTGACAGTATTAGGACTGACTGTGTGTGTGTGTCCCATATCACATGACATCAGCAGTCGGGAATGAACCAAAAAAAATTATTATTTTTTTAGGACTCACGGGCCCCTCAACACCCTGTGTTAAAGATGGCCCTGCCTCCCTTGCTCTCTTCTTTCACTCCTTTCTTTCCCTGCCTTCTTTCCTCCCCTGTTTTCTCCTCTCCCTCCCCACTTCTCTCTTCTCTCTTCTCTCTTCTCTCTCTCTCTCTCTCTCTCTCTCTCTCTCCCTCCCTCCCTTCCTCCCTTCCTGCTTTCCTTTCTCTCCCTTTTCTCCCTTCCCCTTCTTTTCTCTCCCATCTCTCAGGGAGAAAATGGTATGAGATGCATGCAATTCAACCCACCTGTATGCAAGTGTTTTGCTGGTCCATTTTCTTTTGGATTGTTATGAGAAAAAAAAAACATTTTACACAATGACCCCAAAAAAGGCCTAAAATCTTTGGGTGGGTGGGTAAATTTTGAGTGCCTAGGGCAGTACAAAACCTAAATACACCACTGCTATAAATATATATGTATATGCTTATACATATATATGTATGTGTTAATATGTACATATACACATATAAACACATTTGTATACATGTAAATATTTATATACGTATATATTTTTATTTTGCAAATTGCCTCCTGCGCTGCACTACCTGGTTTGCTGTGTCTCACGACATGTCAACAAGTCTCCTATTGGAGCCTATGGAAGTGAGCTCTCGTGAGCACAAGGCATCCAGGCAATCGTGTTTGGATTGCACCTAACTTGTAATACCAGCTTACATTTACATACACTGGTATTACTGAGTGGAGCACAAATATTGCGCTACACTTATAATCTAGGCTTCAGTAGGTAGAGCTAATGCCAAACAAACTTCAGTTAGTTGATCCTTTTCCTGTTAGTTAGTTGATCCTTTTCCTGTTATTAAAATATCAATACAGAGACATTTATCCAGGTTTAAACACACAATGATGCCACCATTCCGTTCAATGCAATGCAGTTCCATATACAGTCATGGAGCACTTTTTACCAAGCAATTAGCTGCCATGTCAACCTGTTTCCACACAGAGGGTTAATGTTTTTTTTACTGCATGTCCTCTCTGCTGGATTTGAAGATCCATGATACACCTTGGTGAGTGCAAACTGATGGAGGGATTTAGCTACAACTATACCACAACTGAGAAATAGAACTTTATCTTATTATAAAATGTTTTGTAAATCTATTTATCTCTGTAAGCTTTAAAGTTGAGATTTTACAAAAGGACATAGTGAAAGTCTGAGCACAGCTGGTCCCAAGCGGAAGCTGCAGCTGATCCAATCAGCAGCACTAGGGGACTGTCACACTTAGTGAGCTTTGGATTGCTGTCCCTCTCTCGGGGTTATATATGTATTGGTTTCAATAGTGAAACCAGGGACTGCCATAGCCAGCTCATGACATGCTTAACTGACCACGCCCACTCATGAGTACACCCATTTTATTTTACTCCACCCACAGAAAAATAGTGACTCTGCACACAAGTTTCCCTTTCTTACTCTAAGTTTCCAATTCTGGAGGGCATCCAGGAAATTTTGGGTGGCTCATGCTACCATATTGTTTCAAAACAATGGCAGTTTAGTTTTTGTGTTGTCCTAGGAACTTGGAACTCTGCTGACCATGAACTCCACATTGTCAACAATTTTAAATTTGTAGTAAAATTATAAAATAAAATGTCTAAAATTTATGATCATGGCAAGAAATATCAGCCATCTTATCATGGATTTTGTAGTACTGATGGATTATTTTAGATGATTTTGTCTAAGAGGAGAACTTTACGTCATCGGGCCCTTTGAGAACATAGGAGTGAATAGGCATCATGCCAAAGATATTCAGCTGTCTCAAAAATATACAAACACTTTAAATAGAGTTTTATGACTTTAGGTAGGAATTCAGTGAACACTGTCACTTTGAGATCTGGGAGCTACTGAACCACAGAACTCACTTAATCTTAAAGAATCTAGGCCACAAATGTACTGGAAAACTTGTTAATCTTCTGGGAAGTTAACCTTTTAAACTGGAAAATAATTCTGCTTTTCCTAGATGTAATGTATAAAACCTGCTGTTTTCAAAGCTGATAAACAGGTTTAAAATCTCATTTTTCTTTAAGTCTGGAACATTTTAATAAAACGCAATAACTATAAATCTTACATTACATTTCATCATACTTACAAGATTTGGGATTGTGATTAATTTGCCTAATAGCATCTTGTGTGTAATAAAGTTTTTGATGATGGAAATTCTCTTTTTTACTGTTATTGATTACTGTGCTACCTTTCTCAATTCAGTGTTCATACTTTGTGAAAAATGAATACAGAAAAATATTATATTTCTTGTCATTACACTGTTGCATATACTAGAGGCCATTAGGGACATTGTTTCCAAACCTAAAGTGATCTTCGCTTAAAATAACACATGTAAAATAATACAATGTTATTATAAAAATATAGAGATGTGTAATAACATAAAATATTTGCTTTCAAATCTTATTGCAATTTCATGAGACTTATCTATTGTTTACAGAGAAAAAAAGTGCTCAACCAGGGACAATTTATGCCTCAGTAGCTTATTCTTTGACAGGTCAGCACCTGGGAGAAGCCTCTTTCAGCCCAACTGTGCTCCTTACAGAGAAGCACTTTCCTGAAAAAGATCAGTCTCCTGTCACCCATAAAAAGGACAGCCCAGACCTGAAATACCAGGGAATTATCCCCTTAACAAGGAACATGATAGGCTCCAGCAAATGCCTTTAGGAATGTAGTCCACTTATGGTTTTCCTCATCACCTTTAGGGAGATTTTCCCCAATGTCATAACGAGAACTGCTAAACCAGGAACTTAACAGCTTTTGTCCTTTTTCAATTGAGTGCATCTGTTTTCTTTATTGCATATGCAGATTGGTCAAAAGGTCTCCTTAAAG
This sequence comes from Bombina bombina, assembly GCF_027579735.1. Classification (NCBI taxonomy): domain Eukaryota; kingdom Metazoa; phylum Chordata; class Amphibia; order Anura; family Bombinatoridae; genus Bombina; species Bombina bombina. The sequence goes on along the minus strand of NC_069508.1, from coordinate 198,453,969 downwards.
GGACAGTAAACACCAGAATTTTTGTTGTTTAAAAAGGTAGATAATCCCTTTATTACCCATTCCCCAATTTTGCATAACCAACACAGTTATAATAATATACTTTTTACCTCTGTGATTACCTTGTATCTATGGCTCTGCAAACTGCCCCCTTATTTCAGTTCTTTTGACAGACTTACATTTTTAGCCAATCAGTGCTTGCTCTAAGGAGCTTCATGTGCCTGAGCTCAATGTTATCTATATGAAACACATGAACTAACGCCCTTTAGTGTTGAAAAACTGTCAAAATGCTTTCAGATTAGAGGTGGCCTTCAAGGTCTAAGAAATTAGCATATATACCTCCTAGATTTAGCTTTCAACTAAGAATACCAAGAGAACAAAGCAAAATTGGTAATAAAAGTAAAATGGAAAGTTGTTTAAAATTACATGCCCTATTTAAATCATGAAAGTTTTTTTTTTACTTGACTGTCCCTTTAAGTGTAAGAAGAGGAAACCAAATATGGATTTCTTCTAGAGGAATGCAACTGTAGGTTTCCCATATTCATAGAAGAATTGATTAGTATGTCAGGGCTGGATTGTCTTTTTGTCAGGATCAGAATAATATGCTACAAGATGCTTTCCCTCCATGAAAGGCACGGTGAGCTAAAAGAGACTGCACCACCGTGTGTGCACTTTGAGTGGCAATGAAATTTCAGACAAGCGCAAAAGTTCTCCCCGCTTTTGTCCTTTCTCGGTTGAGTGTGTCTCTATGTTTTACTTTTTATCATTTACGTGGCCAGATTATTGAGATGGGAGGATCTCAGTAAAGAACAAAAAGTATTAAAGGGACACTATACCCAAACATTTTCTTTCATGATTAAGGTAGAGAATATAATTTTAAACAACATTGCAATTTACTTCTATTACCTAATTTGCTTCATTCTTTAGATATACTTTAATGAAGAAATAGCAATGCACACAGTGAACCAATCACAGGAGGCATCTATGTGCAGCTACCAATCAGCAGCTACTAAGCATATCTAGATATGCTTTTTAGCAAAGAATATCAAGAGAATGAAGCAACATAAATAATAGAAGTAAATTAGAAAGTTGTTTATAATTGTATGTTTCTAAATCATGAAAGAAAACATTTGGGTTTCATGTCCCTTTAATCTATCTTTTCAACTTCTCCAGCTTCACCAACCAATTCACTGAAATGAATATGGATCAACATTATTTTTTTAGTATTATATTTAGAAATACAATTTATAATCATTTGTACCTGGAATTGAAGTTGCTTTTAACCCTTTAAGGAATGGGCAGTCATCTATTTTTGATATTTGATGTAGAATCAATGTTCACCTTGAAAATCTTTCTATCATATAAATGTAATAAATCATAAATGCTACCTTAACGTTATCCAAAATATGTAAACCATAAGCAGAACAATAAGTAGTGCTACAAATCAAATAGAGCAGAAAATGTTTGTTATACAAATAATTACAATAAAATAAACTGAACCTACGACTGAGCTTTGTTCATTTTAGACTGTGCTAGTCAGTTTTATAAATAAAATATTAAAGGGACAGTCAAGTTGAAATTAAACTTTCATGATTCAGATAGGGCATGCAATTTTTCAATTTACTTTTAACATCAAATTTGCTTTGTTCTCTTGGTATTCTTTGTGGAAAGCTAAACTTGTAGGCTCAAACTGATTTGTAAGTCATTGAAGGCCGCCTCGTATCTCAGTGCATTTTGACAATTTTTCACAGTTAGACAGCGCTAGTTCATATGTGCCATATAGATAACATTGTGCTCACTCCCGTGGATTTATTAATGAGTCAGCACTGATTGCCTAATATGCAAGTCTATCAAAAGAACTGAGATCAGGAGCAGTCTGCAGATGCTTAGATACAGGGTAATAATAGAGGTAATAAGTGTATTAATAGAACAGTGTTGGTTATGCAAAACTGAGAATGGGTGATGAAGGAATTATCTATTTGTTTAAACAAATAGACTCAAATAGACTGTCCCTTTAAGACAGAATTAGGTTAAAAGATAAATGTCCCCATCAGTAACCCGGTATCTTTAAAATTTAGCTTTGTGGTCAACTTTTTGAAATCTCAAATTTTATGGTGTGCAACTGCCCGTCGTGGTGGGGATTTAGTGTTCTCTTGTCTGTTTGTTACTGTAACATTCACATGGCTCTGTAAACAAAATGTAACTGTAAAAAATTGAACATTTTAGTGTTGAATGTAAAAAGTTAGATGTGGTAATTTTTATAGACATTGAAAATTAAAATCTTAATATTATATTATTTCAATGTAAAATTTAAAACCAATTTTACAAAGTAATACTCCATGCAAAAATAAATTTCAAATATTTGGTAAGCATTTAGCAGTTATTTAGAATGAACACATTTGGACAGAATTCAATATTTTCTACAAATGTGTTAAAACCTGTGTCCCTCCCTAACTTCTTTATATAAAATCTAGCAGCTGATTGATGGAAATAACCCACAAGTAATTATAACAGTTGTATTCAGAAAATATTATTTTGTATTGTTATTCAAAGATGAAAACATGAGATTAAAATAAACACCATCATGGAATTTTACCAAAAAAACCAATCATATATAAATATGTATTTATGAATAAATAGAACTTATTCTGCTATCTGAAGAACATTGGAATGTGATATATTAATATTTAATGTCAAGATAGCGCACTTGAGAAATTCAATCAGGTTTGCGCGACTTGTGAGGTGATTTTTTTTCCATTTTTCGTGCTCCGTTGAAGTCTTTGGGGTAATATGAATACGTTAATGTGGTCACAATACCCTAACTTCTGCTTTTTGCATGTGCCAGGTTAGTGTGTAAGTGAAAACTCTTTATTTTCAACTTGAAACACGTGCACTGCCCGACACGTGCAAAAGCTGAAGTTGCGTGGAGTTAACACACGAGCAGCAGCGCAATCTACCGCTCCACTAATAATCTAACCCAAAGTAAGTCCAAGATTTTCCACTTAAAGTAATTCAGTTTTGTATGTAATAAATAAAATGTTTTAAACCTACACTGCTAAATGCATGATATAAAATCTGAGATTTGCTAATCCAATTATGGTTTAATTCCTTTTGTTAAATATCCCTTGATGTCTCATTTTTTTGTAAACCAGGTGTTCTGCCTTGCAGTCACTCGAGAAAAAAAAGAAAAAAGCAGCAAACAAACTTTTACATAACCTATTAAAGACATTGTAGATATAATTGTAAAATTATACAGTGTACATAAAAACAGGCCAAACTGCAAAGATAATAATATGTCTGGAGCTCATATGCAGAGAGGTAATGAATGCATTGCTGTTAAGGCTAACATAATACAACGCTGCTGTAAATTCCTATTAAAAAGGATGTTTACACAGAATAAAAACTACTTGCATACAGAAATGGGATTGTGGTATAATCATATTTTTATTAAATAGATTTCCAGGGAAAGTCCTAATTAAATCAAGCAATATACAGTTCCAATGACAATAAATGTGTGCTAATAAACATTTCATTGATTATTCTCAGATATCTAATATTAAGATCTTGTATAACTATATTTTCAAGGAATTTCAATGAGTTTTTAAAGTAATGTTTTTTTCCTCATATTTACTAGTTTAAAATACAGATAACAAGATAGAGAGGCATCTAGTGAGAGTATTATGGTTTAGCTCATGCTCTTACCCTGCGTCGTTTTAGGAAACTATGAAACTCCCTGCCTGGTTAGATTCCCTATCAATTGGATAGATGATAGCTAGATAAATAGATAGATAGATAAACCGATTAGATGATTAGATAGATAGATAGATGATTGCTAGATATATATATAGATAGATAGATAGATAGATAGATAGATAGATTAGATAAATATATGATAGCTAGATGATAGATATATAGATTAATTGATTGATTGATAGATGATAGATAGATTTGATTTATATATATATATATATATATATATATATATATATATATATATATATATATATATATATATATATAATCAATATAAAGAGGAAGAGGAGGGGAAAGGGAAAAAAGGGGAAGGGGAAGGAATAAGGGTACAGAATGCTCTATGCCAGCACAAATCATTTACACTAAATAAGGATTATAAACCCTCCAGGTGGGTGTCAAATCAGTGTTACTAGGAAATAAGGAGCCCCTTCTAATCTATAAGCCTAAGAATCACTAGTCATAAGTGTATGCAAAAAAAAACACATATAAATTTTAATATATCAACAATATATAAGAACAAGTTAAATATATAATAAAATTAGCAAGAACAGCCTAACTACCAATGGCCATTGGGAATAATTGAGATAATGTGCACAGTGTCCATAGAGAACAATCAATTATTGGTCAGTAGGTCTTAAAAGACAAGTCAGTCTCAAAAGTATCAAAAATATGCAGCAAGTCTGTCCAGAGCTAGAGTACAGTATTCAGACTGTGTTGTATAGGAAACAGCAGCAGTTGTATGAAGTGATGTGATGCTAAGCAATGGATGAAGCAAGGCAATGTAGCAATATGGCATAGCAAAATGGCAAGCGGATGAAGCGTAGTTTGTACTACAATACCTCAGCTAGGCCCCTGAAACCCTTGGACCATTGGGATATTGAAAGTATCACTGCCGCAGTGTACAGGCACACAGGAGACGCAGCGGATACATTGTATTGGATTACATATGAGGATACGGTTCGAGTCTACCCTGTGACTTACCGGAATAGAACGGGTGAGATCAGTCCATTGTACTTGTCTGCACTGTGGGTCCCTTGAGCAAGGGCTATCCCTCAGGAGGTAGCACCCTGCAGCAAGTACCCTTTGTTATACTTGGGAACTGTTATCACGCTTTGTAACGCTATATGACTGAACTTTGACTCATTACTTCATCCGCTTGCCATTTTGCTATGCCATATTGCTATATTGCCTTGCTTCATCCATTGCTTAGCATCACATCGCTTCAATTTTATTATATATTTAACTTGTTCTTATATATTGTTGATATATTAAAATTTATATGTGTTTTTTTTGCATACACCTATGACTAGTAATTCTTATGCTTATAGATTAGGAGGGGCTCCTTATTTCATAGTAACACTGGTTTGACACCCACTTGGAGGGTTTATAATCCTTATTTAGTGCAAATGATTTGTGCTGGCATAGAGCATTCTGTACCCTTATTCCTTCCCCTTCCCCCTTTTTTTCCCTTTCCCCTCCTCTCTTCCTCTTTATATTGATTAGATTAATTGTCAATGCTCCCGTGCTCCCCCTGATATAACTACTTTAGTATTAGGGGTTTATCTATACCTTACTAAATTGGGCTAGCTGACTTACTGCATGTTTTTTTTGTATATATATATATATATATATATATATATATATATATATATATATATATATATATATATATATATATATATATATATTATATTAATAGATAGATGATAGATAGATAGATAGATAGATAGATAGATAGATAGATAGATTGGTAGATGATATTTGGATAGATAATAGATAGATAGATTAATAGATATAAAGATTAATAGATAGCTTGGTAGATTATATTTAGATAGACTAATTATAGACAAATAGATAGATAATAGATGATGGATAGATAGATAGATAGATAGATAGATAGATAGATAGATAGAAAATGATATAGAGATAGTATAATAATAGATTGATAGAGAGATAGATAGATTATATATAGATCATATAAGGATTAGATTAATAGATATATAGATTGGTAGATGATATATAGATAGGATAATGATAGATGATAGATAGATAGATAGCTAGATAGATAGAAAGTAGGTATATAGTAGGTAGATAGATAGATATTAGGTAGATAGATAGATAGATAGATAGATAGATAGATAGATAGATAGATAGATAGATAGATAGTAGGTGTAATGCTCGTGGGATACCCCTCTATCAAACCGAACTCGGCCAGTAGTCTTGTTATCCCGAGGTCGAGCCGGAATGATAGGGAATATCCCAGAGCAGAGAGAAAGTTAGTAAGATGAGGAGAGTGACACTCACCATAGGCAGGACAGTCCCCAGCGGCAACGGTAGAGCAGTCCAAGGGCACACCCCTAGAATGGTGAGTGAGGCAGGCAGGGTACAGCAATGAAGAGACAATCCAGAACAGCAGTGGTTAATGAGTAGAGTAGTCAGACAGGCAGGGATCAGCAGCAGAGATCAGACCAGCAGTTTAAGGGTTAAGGCAGGTAGAGTTGTCAGTACACAGGCAGGTTCAGCAACAAAGATCAGTCCAGCAGTTTAAGAGTTAAGACAGGTAGAAGTCAGTGCACAGGCAGGTTCAGCAACAAAGATCAGTCCAGCAGTTTAAGGGTTTAGGCAGGTAGAGTAGTCAGTACACAGGCAGGTTCAGCAACAGTGGTAATTGGTATATAGAACGATCTGTCACACCCAGGAGCACACAGAGTAACACCTATACTTGGGCAGTGATAGATCGCTAGTGCAGGGTTTAAATAGGTGCAGGATTTGCGCCAGTGAGCTCCCAGCAGCATCAGGAGCCTGCTGCAATGACATCAGTGCCACACGCATCCTGAGCCGACACTGCTCCTGACAACGAGCAGGAAGGAGATGCTGTGCCCCTAGCAATGGCTAGAGTGGCGCAGCATGACATAGCCCCCTCCACAAGGGTTCCCTCTTGGAACCGGAGTCAGTTTCAAAGAATGAGCAGCATGGAATTTGGAGACCAGAGATGGAGCATGCACATCACAGGCAGGAACCCAGGAATGATCCGCCAGGGAGTAACCCTTCCAATGGACCAGGTATTGTAATTGTCTGCGCCTGTATCTGGAGTTCAGTATCTTAGCTACCTCATATTCGGGGTCCCCATGGACCAGGAGCGGAGGAGGAGGAGCTCGGTGCCGGTTATATCTATTCTTGATATAAGGTTTAAGCATAGAGATGTGGAAGACTGTGTGTATGCGTAGGGTTTTTGGCAAGGTCACTTTGTAGGCAACAGGAGACAGTCTTTTCAGGACCTTTTTTTAGGACCGATATATCTGGGCCCCAATTTGTGCAGGGTTGACGAAGACGCATGTGTCGAGTAGAAATCCAAACATGTTCACCCACTGGAATGGTACGTACAGAAGTCCTATGACGATCAGCAAACTTCTTGTATCTAGAGACAGCAAAACGTAGCTGAGAACGAATACTTTGCCAATGAGTGGTGAGTCCAGTGACGTATCGGTCAGCGGCAGGGACCCCAGTGGCCTGAGTTGAAAGAGGGAACACACGTGGTTGGTATCCTGCTGCGGCTTGAAATTGAGAACATCGAAGAGAAGAGTGCCAATGAGTGTTTCTTGCAAGCTCAGCTAGGGGTAGTAACTCAGACCAATTGGTATGGCTAGCATTGACAAAGGCTGTAAGGTAGGCTTCAAGATCCTGGTTTGTTCTCTCAGTTAATCCATTGGTCTGTGGATGGAAGCTAGACGACAAGGAAACCTTGGTTCCAATCGATTTACAAAAGGCCCTCCAAAAGGCAGAGATAAACTGTGGACCTTTGTCGGAAACAATGTTCACAGGAATGCCATGAAGTCGTACCTTATGCAAGAGAAAAAGGGACAATATTTCTTGAGCAGAAGGTAGTTTGGTTAGTGGTACAAAGTGAGCCTGTCTGGAAAAGCGATCTACCACAACCCAGATAACTGTATGGTGGTTAGAAGAAGGAAGGTCCACAACAAAGTCCATTGTTATGTGTGTCCACGGTCGTTTGGGAATGGACAATGGTTAGACGAAGCCAGGATGCAAGGATCAAGGAATCTTGTTGGCCACACAAATCGTACAGGCTTTCACATAATCCTGAGTGTCAGACTTCATAGTAGGCCACCATACATGTTGGGAAAGACGCTTGAAAGTCTTAGTTGAACCCGGATGTCCTGAGAGTTTCCTATCATGAGCCCAGGCTAGCACAGGGATGTGTAGGTTCAGAGGTACAAAGAGGATATCGGAGGCCATGGGGGCACCAGGAGGTTTACTAGACTGAGCATGTTGCAATCTTTGCAGAAGGGTGGTATTGAGTTGAAAAACCACACAGGAGGGGGGTATGATGTGTTCGATAGGAGCTTCTAAGGAATCATTTGAGTGAGGGAACTGATGGGAAAGGGTATCCGCCTTCTTGTTCTTGGTCCCGGGAAGATAAGAGACCACAAAGTTAAAACGAGAAAAGAACAAAGCCCACCTGGCCTGTCGAGGTTTGAGTCGATGAGCAGTCTCTAGGTAAGTCAGATTCTTGTGATCAGTGAGAATCTAAATAGGATTGGCTGTGCCTTCCAACCAGTGATGCCATTCAGTCAAGGCCATCTTAATGGCTAAGAGTTCACGATTACCCACATCATAGTTCCTCTCAGCAGGAGTAAAGCATTTAGAAAAAAAGGCTATGGGGTGTGACTTGGAAGTCAAAGGGTCCCTCTGGGGGAGAACTGCTCCAGCCCCTATCTCAGAGGCATCAACCTCTAGAGTGAACTATAGGTCAGGATCAGGATGGCGAAGCACAGGAGCAGAACAAAAGGCATTTTTCAGACAAGAGAAGGCATTTAAGGCCTCAGGAGACCAATGTTTACAGTCTTTGTTCCGTTTTGTCAACTCAGTGAGAGGAGCTACTGTTTGAGAAAAGTTCTTTATAAACTTACGGTAGTAATTGGAGAATACCAAGAACCTCTGCAATTCCTTTAAAGAGGTAGGTTGAGGCCATTCTAGAACTGCAGTGAGCAGGATCCATAGCAAAACCCTCCTTCAAGATGACATAACCAAGGAATTGGATTTGCTCCTGATCAAACTCACACTTCTCTAGCTTGGCTACCGAAGAATTCTCTCTGAGGCGAATAAACACTTGTCTCACATGCTTATGATGCTCCTCTAAAGTGGAAGAGAAAACAAGGATATCGTCCAGATAAACGATGACAGTGCGGTTGAGGAGGTCACGAAAGACACCGTTGACAAATGCCTGGAAGACTTCAGGGGCATTACACAGCCCAAAGGGCATTATAAGGTATTCATAATGCCCAGATCTTGTGTTAAAGGCGGTCTTCCATTCGTAGCCTGGAGAGATGCGAATCAGATTGTAAGCCCCACGTAAGTCCAATTTGGTGAAAGAACAAGCACTCTGGAGTGAGTCATACAGTTCGGTGATCAATGGTATGGGAATGCGATTCTTGATGGTTATATTGTTCAAGGCCCTGTAGTCAATGCAGGGTCTGAGCCCACCATCCTTCTTAATGACAAAAAAGAAGCCAGCCCCAGCAGGAGAGGAGGAAGGGTGAATGAACCCTTTGGATAGGTTCTCTTGGATGTACTCCTCCATGGATTTGGTTTCAGCCTTGGAGAGTAGATAAGTCCTCCCTTTAGGAAGTGGGGCTCCAGGAAAGAGGTCGATATTGCAGTCATAAGGACGGTGGGGTGGCAGCACGTTGGCTGCTTTTTTCTCGAACACATCTGCAAAGTCCGTGTATACTAAAGGAAGGTTCGAAGGAGTCTGCATACTGGCTATGGGAATACGCAACAGAGGAATGACTTTAGCAAGGCAGGAGTGGAAACAGGAGGTACCCCAGGAGGCCAGTTGTCCCTCAGCTGAGTCAAACTGTGCATTGTGTACCCAAAGCCAAGGAAGACCAAGGATGACAGGCTGTGCTGAGGAATGAATAACCTCAAACTGCAGCTGTTCAGAGTGGAGGACTCCCACAGTCAGGGTCAGGGGTGCTGACTCAAAATGGATCACGCCTGAACCAAGTGGGGTACAATCCAGGGTGGTTATTTTGAGACAAAGAGGCCTACTTATCAAGCCGTCAACCGCAAATACACTGGAATTCCGCAGCGTAATTATGGAGAGCTTGATTCCCCTTAGTTATCAAAGCCTACAGACCGGCAAAAGTTAAAATCTGTGATGTAACATACGATCCGCCAGTCTCAATCCAACACAGATCGATGCTTACATCATTACAAATGTTCTGAATGCAAATTAGGCACTATCTGACAACTTTTGCTAGTTAACAAATATCTACCAGGTACGCTCGTCACTATTCTGGCCCAGTGTACCTGCTTTCAATCCGCCGCCCTGGAGGCGGCGGATGCCATAGGAATCAATGGAAGTCTGAAAGCAGTGAAAGCTCATGTTCGCTGCTGCCCGATATCCCATTGATTTCTATTGGAGAATGAAAGTTACATTTACACCTAACACCCTAACATATACCCCGAGTCTAAACACCCCTAATCTGCCGCCCCCTACACCCCCGCCACCTACATTATGATATTAACCCATAATCTGCCGCACAGCCACCTACATTATACTTATTAACCCCTAATCTACTGCCCCGACACCTACATTATATTTATTAACCCTTAATCTGCCGCCCCGACACCGCCGCTACCTACATTATACTTAATACCCCTAATCTACCGCCCTGACACCGACACCACCTACATAAAGTTATTAACCCCTAATCCGCCACTCCCGGACCCCGCCGCCACTTACATAAAGTTATTAACCCCTATCCCGCCGCTCCCGGAGCCCACAGCAACTAAATAAATGTATTAACCCCTAAACCCTGGCCTCCCACATCACTAGCACTTACTAAACCTATTAACCCCTAAACCACCAGCCCCACACATCGCAATAAACTAATTTAACCTATTAACCCCTAAACCTAAGAAACCACTAACTTTATATTAAATATTAACTCATCCCTATCTTATAATAAATTAAAACTTACCTTTAGATTTAAATTAAACTATATTAGACTATTAATTAATCTACCCTAACTATTAGACTAAAATTACCTTAAACTATATTAAACTAATAATTAATCTACCCTAACTATTATACTAAAATTACCTTAAACTATATTAAACTAATAATTAATCTACCCTAACTATTACACTAAAATTACATTAAACTATATTAAACTAATAATTAAACTACCCTAACTGTTATACTAAAACGACATTAAACTGCAAATTAAATTAACTATATATTTAAAGACCTAACCCTACTCAAATAATTTAAATCTACAATAAAAAATTACAAAGTTACAAAAAACTAACAACTAAGTTACAAAAAATAACAAACACTAAGTTACAAAAAAAAATAAACACTAAGTTACAGAAAATAAAAAATAAATGATCAAATATTTACACTAATTACATCTAATCTAAGAGCCCTATGAAAATAAAAAGCCCCCCCCCCCCCCAACCTACAATAAACTACCAATGGCCCTTAAAAGGGCCTTTTGTGGAGCATTGCCCCAAAGAAATCAGCCCTTTTACCTGTAAATAAAAATACAAATACCCCCCCAACAGTAAAACCCAGCACCCACACAACCAACCCCCCCAAATAAAAACCTAACTAAAAAAACCTAAGCTCCCCATTGCCCTGAAAAGGGCATTTGTATGGGCATTGCCCTTAAAAGGGCATTTAGCTCTATTGCTGCCCAAACCCTAACCTAAAAATAAAACCCACCCAATAAACCCTTAAAAAATCCTTACACTAACCCTCGAAGATCCACTTACAGTTTCTGAAGAGCCGACATCCATCCTCAACGAAGCGGCAGAAGTCCTCATCGAAGCCGGCAGAAGTCTTCATCCAAGCGGCTGAAGTCTTCATCCAAGCCCGCAGAAGTCTTCACCCAGACGGCTTCTTCTATCTTCATCCATCCGGCGCGGAGCGGCTCCATCTTCAAGACATCCGACGTGGAGCAACCTCTTCTTACGACGTCTTCTTCGGAATGAAGGTTCCTTTAAATGACGTTATCCAAGATGGCGTCCCTTAGATTCCGATTGGCTGATAGAACTATATCAGCCAATCGGAAATAAGCTTGAACAAATCCTATTGGCTGTTCCAATCAGCCAATAGGATTGAGCTTTCATCTTATTGACTGGTCCAATCAGTTAGTGCAGGGTTTAAATAGGTGCAGGATTCACGCCAGTGAGCTCCCAGCAGCATCAGGAGCGTGCGGCGATGACGTCAGCGTCACATGCATCCTGAGCCGACACTGCCCCTGACAACGAGCAGGAAGGAGACGCTGCACCCCTAGCAACGGCTATAGCGGCGCAGCGTGACAGTATGTAGATAGACAGACAGACAGACAGACAGACAGATAGATATAGATAGATAGATAGATATATTTAATAGGTTGAAAACCAAAGGGAATGGATGTAAATAACAATCTGTAAGCTAGAAAAGCAGTAACAATAGATGAATATGCAATGGCTGCACAGTTATACCAACATGCTTTAATTTAGCATCCAGCTGTGGGAGCAAAACAAAAGGATTCCCTACTGACCATGTAATTCCTCCCTGAATCATGTTGATACAAAGACTTACTAGTGAAGATGCATTTTTTATAATCCCCAGGTAAATAACAAACTCAAGTTCTATAACAAAAGAAAATTCCAATTTCCCAGAGAAATAAATGGAATTCCCCCATGGAGAGTGCCACTTCAACAAGCAATCTGTTCTCTACAAATGCTAATTCCAAGTGAGTATTTGTAAGTTCAAATTTGTATTCATGTTATAGTGGAAACAATGTATAACATAATAGTTTTCTATATATGCAGTAGTAAAGACAACAATATATGTATTGATACATTTAGGTCAAAACAGCAGTGTAAAGTACACTGCAGGTTGTTGTGAGCTAAACAAACGTATATATGCACGAAATATTACAACGTTAAAGGCACGGTAAACATCTTTATATTATATTTATATTATAAATGATAAGATATTCCTATTGTCTTGCTATAAAATAAACATATCAGCCAAGTCTAAACATTTTATAAAGAACATCTTGTTGGCTACAAATGTTTTCACTGCCCTTATTTGTAAGAGCCAATCAAGGCTTGAGTCTGCAGACAACAAGGTCTAGTGATTATCTTAGTATAAATGGTACTATTTTGCAGTTCTTATTCAAAAATGTATTAATTCAAATTTCAAAGGAAAGATATTCTGCAGTGTGCTTCGCTAGCTCTGGAAATTAGAAAAGTGCACAATATTTAGAGCTAAATTACATGAAAAGGGAGAAAAATAAATAATAATGGTAATTTGCAAAGTCGTTTTGTTATGCATAAATAAAGATTTTATATACAAATCTCAAGGTGTTTTTTTTTGTCTCTTTGAGATAAAATGGACATTTTGATATTAAATATAATTAATTAACATCCTATGTTTTCATAATTTACAATTTAAAAATATCATCATTGGTAGCTTGTATTAAGAACAAATATATACAATATTAACTTAAAGGAAAAATGCAGATCAATTAAATGACTTTCGAACTTTAAATCAGCTAGATTACGAGTTTTGCTTTATGAGTGAAAAAGCATTGTTATGCTTCATAACGATGCTTTTTCCCTAACGCTGCTATTACAAGTCTTGTCAGAATACCGCACACCTTTTTGGCCATCACGCAACGTCAGTACCGCACTTTTAAAAAAGTCCTTTTTCAATGGGACTTCCATAGCGTTTGCCTGGGAGGCCAAAAAGTGAGCGGTACAGCCTTAAATGACAAGATCCGTACTGCTATCTAAAGTCAGTAGTTATGAGTTTTATGCTACAAAGCTGTACCATAAAACTCATAACTAAACTGTCACAAAGTAAACTTACACCCATAAACTACCTATTAACCCCTAAACCGAGGGCCTCCCACATTGCAAACACTATAATAAAATTATTAACCACTAATCTGCCGCTCCGGACATCGCTGCCACTATTAAAATGTATTAACCCCCATTCCGCCGCTCCCCGACATCGTTGCCATTATAATAAACCTATTAACCCCTAAACTGCCGCCCTCCCGCATCGCAAACACTATTTAAATATTATTAACACCTAATCTGCAGTCCGCCCACACCGTCGCTATAATAAACCTATTAACCACTAAACCGCAAGCGCCCCACAACGCAATATACTAAATTAAGCTATTAACCCCTAACCCTCTGGCCTCCCACATCACTACATAAATATATTAACCCCTAAACCTAAACCTAATGTAACCCTAACCCTAAGCATAACCCTAACGTAACCCTAACCCTAACCCTAGGTTTTAGTGTAAGGCAGGTTAGGTTTTATTTTACAGGTAAGTTTGTATTTATTTTAATTAGGTAGCTAGTAAATAGTTAATAACTATTACTGACTAGTCTACCTAGTTAAAATAAATACAAACTTAGCTGTGAAATAAAAATAAAACCTAAGATAGCTACAATGTATCTATTAGTTATTTTGTAGCTAGCTTAGGTTTTTTTTTTACAGGTAAGTTTGTACAGTATTTAGTTTTAAATAGGAATTGTGGGTCTTCATTTTTTTCCAAAGAGTTTATTAGGAATCAATATATGTTAATAATAAGAGAAATATTTACAGGTATATATATATATACACATCTATTTTACAGCAAAACAGTCCAAATAATTAATACAGGGCAACTTTTACCACAACCCCAATTTCTGCAACACTGCTAAAATAATCACAGGATTTTATCCAAGGAATCTACTTAGCTACATTCTCCAGTGTGTCCAACATCAGCCATCTTTTCAGCAGGAACAAGATAAGAAAGAGAAAGAAGCTTTGGTGTTCCAATTCAATAGGGAGTGGTTTATCAAATGCCAGTCAAAGACTATTGGGAGTGTCTTTAGTTCAGAGAGAAAGGTGTATCTGGGGGGGAAGGGATTTTAATAACAGCTAGGTCAGTAAGCTATGTCACCACAGGAATTATTTAGGTAATAATTGTAATTCTTATTTAGATTTATTTTAATTATATTTAAGTTAGGGGGTGTTAGGGTTAGGGTTATGCTTAGAGGTTTAGAGGTTAATAACATTAGTATAGTGGCGGCGACATTGGGGGCAGCAGATTAGGTGTTAATAACTGTAATGTAGGTGGCGGCAATGTTAAGGGCGGCAGATTAGGGGTTAATAACTGTATGTAGGTGGCGGCGAAATCGGGAGCAGCAGATTAGGGGTTAATAGTTTTATTTAGGTGGCAGCAATGTTAAGGGTAGCAGATTAGGGGTTAATAACATTATGTAGGCTGCAACAATATCGGGAGCGGCAAGTTAGGGGTGAATAGACGTGGTTTTTATGTTAGGGTGTTAGGTTTAAGCGTAACTTTTTCTTTCCCAATAGACATCAATGGGGCTGCGTTACAGAGTTTTGTTCCCGCGATTGCAGGTATTAGGCTTTTTTTTGCCGGCTCTCCCCATTGACATCAATGGGATAATCGTGCATAAACACGTCAAAGCTGCGCTTGTATTTGGGTGAGGTATGGAGCTCAACGCCACCATATCGCCCGTGCAAGCCTGCTTTTTCAAAACCTTTAATAGCAGCGCTATAGGGAGGTGAAACACCGCCACTTTTTTGGCGGTCGTTAATTTCCCTATAGCACCCAAAACTCGAAATCTAGCTGAATGTGATTCGTGTTTTCTTTAAATTAACAGCAAAGTCATAATTTGATTGGATAGAACACAAAAATTTAAACAACTTTCCAATGTACATCTGTTTCAATTGTGTCTAGTTCTCATGGCATCCTTTGTTAAAAATCAATCCTAGGGATTAATAAATGTAGGTAGGTGGGGTTAATAATATTTAACTAATGTTTGCGAGGCGGGAGTGCAGCGGTTTAGGGGTTAATATGTTTATTATAGTGGTGGCGATGTCCGGTTCGGCAGATTAGGGGTTAAAATATTTATTTTGGTGTTTGCGATGTGGGGGGGGGCTCAATTTAGGAGCTAATAGGTAGTTTATGGGTGTTAGTGTACTTTTTAGCACTTTAGTTAAGAGTTTTATGCTACAGCGTTTTAGTGTAAAACTCTTAACTACTGACTTTAAAATGCGGTACCAGGCTTGACAGGAGAGGGTCTACTGCTCACTTTTGGTCAGACTCGTAATACCGGCGCTATGCAAGTCCCATTGAATATATAGGATACGCAATTGACGTAAGTGGATTTGCGGTATTTCCGAGTCTGGACAAAAAAGTGAGCGGTACACCTGTACCTGCAAGACTGGTAATACCAGCGGGTGTTAAAAAGCAGCGTAAGGACCTCTTAACGCTGCTTTTTAACCCTAACGCACAACTCGTAATCTAGGCCCTAATTTTTTGTTTCTTTATGTAAAAAGACACTTGTGTAAGTTTGTGCTGTAAGACTACATATTTGTTTCAACATTTTGCTTTACAGCAAACAGCATGGTTTTTTTGTATTTATCTCATAAGTTTAACAACATTTCACTGAGTATAACGGGGTAAAAAAAAGTAAATCTGAATACTGAAGCATTTGTCTATTACCTCTATATGGATGTCAGAGATAAAACACAGATGACAAGGTCCTGTCTTTGGAGTTAGAGTGAAATAATTATATTTTATATATACATATTATATCATCAGCAAAATTAAACTTTCATGATAATTATACAGTTTTAGGGGCCGATTTATCATCGGTCTGTCTGACATGATTCACTCAGCGGATCATGTCCGACAGACATCAATGAATGCTGACAGCATACGCCAGTGGCGTCACTAGGGTTGGTGTCACCTGGTGCGGTAAGTTATGGTGTCACCCCCCCCCCAGAAAGCAGACACACAGAAAAACACAGGCACACACACACATACAAACACTCAGACACACTTAAA